>NC_071120.1:3832500-3847500 GCF_024256425.1 Clarias gariepinus | reverse complement strand
ATTCTGTAATTCCCATCACACCCATCTGTCCTTCCCTCTATTCAGAGCTGAAGAGACGAGGGGTTCAGGCCACGACCCCGAATCCTGGATCCTACTCACATACCCGCCGGTGTGGAGAAGCATGAAGCGCCCTTGATGGCTGTGTATTGAAACTGAAATGCCTTTGAACAGTTTTCTCGGATTAAACCTGCACGCTCTTCAAACGTCCCTGTGATCTTCGAGAGCTTGACGTGCGTCAAGAAGTTTGTCCCTGAGTTTGCAGCTCTGTGAAACTCCCTCTCTGTCCTTTTCTCTCAATACACACTTTTAAAATCAGGCCTGCTGAGTGCCCTGTTTCCTCCTGCTGGGGGCTGCTCTCTAATCAAGTGAGCATCTTTTGAAAAGAAGAACCCCGGGTTGCCCGGGACAAGGAATAAAGGGATGGGCGGAATGATATTTAAAAATATTCTAGCAGCGCTTCAGGGGAGGTCAGGAAGACCTGAGAGGTAATGTGTCCTGGTGAACTCTGGAGTGTGAGAATGAGAATGTGGAATAGGTGTGGAAAGAAGACCCTGAATTAAATATGCAGTGTAATCTTTATTTAGTGCAATTTAGTAGAAGTTGTTGGAATCGGAGTCTTGTATCTTCAAGTCTGCAGTGAAACTAAGTGCACTATTGTGGACGTCTCGACCCTGCTGATCCAATACAGTGCATTTGAGGAAAGTAAAAAAAAAAAAACACAAAGACACTACAATTTTCTTTTGCATGAAACTTTTAACTTGACAGGTTTTCACAGAGGTCAAATGTAGCACAGAAGCACAAGTTTGGCTGGAGTTTTTCCCTCTGAAGCTGAGATATGAAGACGATAGGAAGACATCGCATTGGCAAATCTTCAATGTGTATTTTTTCTCTCTCTAAATCTAGGATTTCCTGGAAGAGAAACCAGATTAAGCACACGGATTGACAGATCAAGACTGACGTCTTTAAGATTGAGATAAGGGAGCAGGCTGGCACTTACAGCGGCACCGCTTGAGCCTGGCACCCCCGCCCAGTCCACAGCTGACACCGCTTTCCTCAGTGCTGTGCCTCGATTTGGACCTTCATCAGTTTCCAGCTGCATACCAGCTAGTGACTGTAGTTAGACTGGAGTCAGTGGGATGGTGAGAAATGCTGCAGTTGTGGATACTGTACACTTGTCTATATTAATATTAACAGACTGAATGCGATTGGATTTGTAGTGCTGTGCTGTGTGAATACCGCATTACTGTACGCCGCACACCTGCCCGGTGACCGTAGAGACTCAAACTGGAGATTATTCTTCAGCAGCAACATGCTTTATGTTTCAATAAACCGCAAAAAAAGACCAATCTAAAATCTGGTGTCTCTATTTTATGTATATAAACAAAACAAAATAATATTTTATTTTAATATGAATAATGAATGACATTTTAAATATTCATCTTATGTGGTTACTGAGATTGAGATGGGAACAAAAGCACACGTTAGGCCTGAATATCACACTCCAAACCTGAGACAGGAGGCGTCAGTTTCACACCAATTACAGTTATTATGACAGAAATAAACAGCTATTGGACTCATTTCCACACTGATTATATTTAAACAATATCACACCCGAGGTCACGCTGTTGTACTGAATATCAGCATGGCTGTCATATGAGCAGTGCTGATATTCAGTACAACAGCACAACCTCGAGTGTGATATTGCTTTATACAACAGATTCACAAACACCATTTACTATCAACAGATCATCATTTCCTTCACACATATCCTTCGCTGAAACTAACCGCGACTGGTGGAGCTGGCGAGCGAGTCTGTAGCCAGAAGGTCAGGAGAATAAATCATGCAGGTGGTGGACAGTCCTGAGAAACTTACACGAGATTTACTTTATATTTCCAAACCGCGTAGGTGAGATAGGGGTATAAGTGGCGGGTGGTGGTGGGGTGAGGGGTTGCATTTGGGATTAGATTTAATGAAGACGTAGCACCATGGGTCCCGAAAGTGTTATCAAGGACGGTAACAAGAAAAGGGAGCAGGGAGTTGCTTTCAGTTTGGTTTTTAAAGCAGCCAAGAGGTTTAATGTCCATTTATTTTATATTTAACATCATTTACATGTCTTTTCTAAATGTTTTTGATTGTTTTTGTATGCAAAAATCTGATTATAGTGTTGGAAATTGGCAATATTGGTCATATGTTTGGAAGGCTGGAACGGATTATCTGCATTTACATTATTTCCCATAGGACAATGCGTTTCACAATATGAACTTCACCTTAAGAACTCGCTTCCGGAACAGATTAAATTCGTACTGCGAGCTAACAGTAACATGTCTTCATCACACCACCAAGTTGTTGATTATTTTCCTATAACAGCAGGCAAATTATTATTACACTAATATGTAGAATGCTATTAATGAGATGCAGACGAAGAGTAAAATGGTTCCGTTTTCCTTTATCCGCCTGACGGTTACAACATTGTCAACAACCCGATGCAGATCCTCGGCCGTGTAATTAACACAGCAGGTGCGTGGAACACACCTTACAGCTCAAACATAACGCAACACACCTGCCGCCACGCCGCGTGACTGATGGGACGCTACAATCTAGGCTGCCTCCATCTGTCCGGAAAGATTAAGGATTAATGACGACACGGATTATTTCCTCCATCATGTACTCTCTGATGCGAGCGCTTCAGAATTTTTAATTTCCAGATTCTCAAATATTTAAAAAAGATAATCAGACGAGTCGAGGCATGGGGGTTTGAAATAAAATCTCAAAATCCATTTATTTATTTTTTTTTGCACTTCAAAACAAAACAAATAGTGAGTGAGTATACAGAACAGCAGGAATGTACCAGAATCACAAAGGAAATTTTCTCTGTCTTTCTCTCTCTTTTTTTCTTTTTTAGGTTTTGGTTTGAGCCTCGGAAAAAAAGCAAATAAAATTACCCTTCATACAGTCATAATAATTGCACTTCATAAATCTAGACTGCTTTTTGCCTGTGGCAGAAACCCAAACACTCACCTCCCTCCCTCTCTCTCTCCCTCTCTCTCGCGCTCTCTCTGTGTCTGAGTTTAGGAATTCAATTTTCCAATAAAACTCGCCTGAAAAAGAAATGCTAATTCAGCGCTGGGTACCGTGGCGCCAATCCAATTTCTCTTCATCTTTTTTTCTCTCTCTCTTTATTTTTGCTTTTTTTTTGCTTTTTACGTCAGTCCACTCAGGCGGATAAGTGCAGCACATTCGCAGGGACTTCACAGCTGGAATGAATGAGAGAGAGAGAGAGAGAGAGAGAGACAGAGAATTCCGTACTGACTGTCTCCACCAGAGGAACAAATCAAAAATCTTTGTTTCATCATTCCAAAAAATAAAGATAAAGAATTGAATGTTGGATTTGACCATTTCTCTCCTGCAGTCTAGCTTTAAATATGGTCATGTGACCAAGTATCGGAAAATTCTCACAACCACGAGAAAACCAGAAAAGATCCAAAAATCGATCACAAAGAGCGGAATGTCCTTAAACAACCTGAACACTAAATCAGAAAAAAGATCTGTGCAGACGGTTCTGCGTCGACTACCATGAACTGTTTTATTTGTTCACTTATGAAAAATAAAAACTAAGCTCCTCAGTGGGTGGAAGTGGTAGAGATTATGACAAGTGTGTTAACACTGTTAAAAGCATAAAGTATTACAAAAAAAAATAAAAATAGATATTTCGAAATGACGACAAAAATACAAGCTGAATTCTTCCTGAATCATACGAGTGAAATCTTGCTTTTATTTTCAAGAAAAATAAAAACAGTTCTTGGTCGTGGACTTAAATGAACAACCATCATTAAAAACAGGTCCTTAAACACAAGAATGCTCAAACATAAAACCAAAGTGGAAATAATTCAGGACCTTCTGAATCCTTAATATTTAAAACATGATTTATTTCTGAGCAGCCATCAATCATTCCGTGGACTCCAGTGTCAGTTCCTCATAACTCTCAAAGCAGTGATTGGACCTGTTACAAGATTTTAGCAAAAAAAAAAAAGCAAAAAAGGAAAAGTAACAATTAAAAAAAACTAAGACACATCATTCTCCTTAGCAGCCAAAAACATCTCGTATACTACAAATATATAAAATAACAAAAAAATAAATTCAAGTTTTCTTCAAGTTTCATAAATACGTTCAGCTCAAACTAGTTGTTTCCAGTTTCTCAATCTTTGTACAAGATTTCAGATTTCCAACGCAGTGCAATTCAATCATAATCATAATTATTTTTACAATTAAGCTCTTATAATTATTATTTTATGAAAGTAACATGTATAGTAATATGATTCAACAAAGTTAAACACCACTTTGAAGGTGTACTTGTTGAAGGTGTGTTTCTTCTTCCCTGTATAAATCCACACACTCGGTCGAGACAGAGGAAAGTAATTTCCCGCTCATGTATGAAGTGGTTTTCATCACCAATGAATGGATAATGTGAAGAACAAAAAATTAAAAACAAGCCAAAAAAAAAAAAAAACATTCTTATGCCAGATCTTTGACTTTGAGTTTTCTCACAGTCTTTAACCAACCTCCATCCAGAACTTCCCACTCTGCTTAAAAGAACCAAAGAACTGACCCTAATCCACCAAACCCGACCATTGAAACTGTTTCCATTTAAAATGATCTTCAATATCTTGTCAAACTTTAGCTCTATCTGTAAACAGGAAGTCGAATGTGCGCATGCTGATGATCCAGAAGTCGCGGTACTGAGATGGTTTCGTAGCCTTTACCCAGCATCTGCTCCTTGATACACGGCGGATGGATGTCATTGATCAGGTATTCCAGCGACTGCAAACTGCTGCTGAGGACGGAAGCGTTGCACAAGCCTTTACTTGGCAAAGCGCAGCAAATCCCTCCCGAGCTGTCCGCGGGTGCATGTTGGTGATGGTGGTGGTAGTGATGATGGAGATGGTGGGGATGAGGCAGGAAGCCCAGCTCCTTCTGCCCAATAGATGTGGACCCTGGTGCCAACTCCTGAGGATTGTAGCAGTCACTTTCTGGGGTAACCAGGACACTGTTCCATGGTGGGGCAAAATATTGCCCCAAAGCGAAATTCCCCTGCATGGCTGCACAGTTCAATGGTGAGGAGCTCAGTTTTTCAAGACCACCTCCTCCGCTCACACTTGCCATTACAGGGTACGTCCTGGAGGAACATGATGCCTGGGATCCACCAACCAGGATGCTTGGGCCACAAGATTCTGGTGACCTGCTAACCGCACTGCTGCCTCCGCTTCCCCCGCTGTACATCCTCAGAATGGCTTGCTGCTGCTGCTGCTGTTTCTGCCACAGGATGTAATCCAAACTCTCTGTATATGCAGCCACCTTTGTTACATCCACGTTTTGTCCTGGTACTACTGTTCCAGAATATCCCACGTTCCCTTGAAGTGCCAGATTTGCTGCATAACTCCCTCCTGAGACAGATGAAACCCCAAGCGCTGTGGTGCCCTGTTTGCAAGGACTGGGCTTGGAATTTGAGTTTGAGGGAACCGCGGAGACTTGCTGGAGGGCCTGGGCTTGACAGTGCTGGTTGATCTGGTAGATGATGCTCTGGATTGATGGGAGATTTGACTGAGAGGACAGATTAATGCCTCTCGTTCCTGCTAGAGGGATGACAGAGCTGGCAACTGTCACGTTGGGCGGAATGGTAAGAGGCGTCGTATCAGGTCCCTTTAAAGGTGCAGCATTGAAGCCCACTTGGTAGGGAGCCACAGCTAAGTGTGCAGGGGAGACTTTAGTCCGCCGGCCCTCTGCATTCTTCACCACAGCCTTTGTGGAAGCAACAAACGATGACGATGATGATGAAGATGCTGATGTTGAAACTTTGACCATGGCCAGAAGGCCCTGGTAGGCACCTGGTTGGAGGTATGGGCTGTAGCGTTGACCCGTTGTGTCGTAGCCATTCACTGTGCGGTTAAGATGTTTGTGCTGTGGGACCCTGATGTTGGTAGGAAATATTTTAATGGACAGTGGACTGTTGGCCGTCTTCTGGGCATAGGCGTCCAGTTCCGCCGTGCTCGGGTAGCGGGTAGAGCGGACAGCCATGCTTGGTTCCCCTAAAAATGAGGAAAAAACGTCATTGTTAGTTCTAACTCTGTTTTTTTTATAATTATGGGTAATACTGTACATATGACCTAAATGTATCAGAAGAAGCTTACTTGAAACAAGGGGGAAATAGCAACAGGAAAAGGAGTGGAAAACAAGAAGTGAAAGAAAGAAAAGAAAGCATGAAAAATGTTCATAAAGAGCTCCGCAATAACAAACAAAGTTGTTGCAACTGCCATCCGTTATCTGTTCGACTTATCGTGTGTAGGGTCGCAGGGGGCCATAAGTCTGTCCCAGAGAACTCAGGGACCAAGGCCAACCTATGGACAATTTGGAAACACCAATCATTACCTTGGGAAAACCAGCGAAGCACAGAGAGAACGAACTAAACTCCATGGCAAACAGACTGGACACGAGATTCAAATTCCCAATCCTGGAGGTACAAGACACCAATGCTAACCACTAAGCCACCATCCTGCCTTGTCGCAACGTATCATAATACATATTACTCCTGGATTTGGGTTTAAAATAAACGCAGGTCAGTTCGATGAGTTACTATGACGACCAGACTATAGCTCTGGCAGCTGTGAGCCCTGGTGGACAAGAACAAAAGGCCATCATGTGACCAATGCACAAAGAGTAAACTTTGCTTTCAAACCTACAAAACATTTGCAGAGAAATGTCCATTCCGGTTTGTAGCGTGACCAAGTGCTCCAAACGTCCAAACAACGTCCTGTTCTAGAGTGAAAAGAACAGCAAGCTGGAATGTTCTTCATAACTAACATTCCACTAGAACGTCCAGAATGTTCAGCTGGCCTTGGTGTCTGCTTGCACAAGCTAATCTGTAAGAAAGGGGCCAGATCACTGGGCAAGACAAAGTGCGCGTGTGTGTGTGTGTGTGTGTGTTATTCAGTTTTCCATTCAGCCCAGGTGCAAGAGAGAAGATTCGATAGCCGTAATTATCCGTCATGCTGCAGGTGAGTGGACACACAAAGACTGCAGGTGCTGTTCTGCAGCCCAGAATGAAACTTTTAATGGAAGCTTTATAATTTCCCTCCATCTATCATCATCTCTGCCGCTTTATCTCTCTCTCGCTCTGCGCAAGTTCATCCTTGGCCAAATGGATCTTTTTGAAAAACTCAATCCGTGGAAATCCGTCAGCCCCTCAGGCACTATTAAATCAGAGCTTTGCGAAATTAATTCCGACCCCCAAACTGGGTTACACACTGAAACCAGCACCGGTGTGTGACAAAGGAGAGAAAAACGTTTTTAATTATAGTCACACAGCTGAGATTTCCAAGTTTAATCCTGTTCTCTTCGCTCTTCTGTCTCATCGGCTGCCTGCTCATATCTCACAGTAACACTAATGCCAACAGTTATTTTAAAAATAGACTTTGTATTTCTTTTCACGGGGTGTGTTCTAGTCAAAACGGGACTTGTGCTGAAATTTCTGGTGAATGAAGGAGTAAAAGTGATCGACATTTACAGACTTTATGCAGAGTATGGTGATTAGACTCTGAGACACAGTAACACATCTGGACCTACGTCCGTAAATGGAACCAGTGCAGTTGTTCCTGTGAACATTCAGCGTGAGGAACGCCTGATCCTTGAAAGTCAACATCTGTCTATGAGAACCGTACACACAATCATTCACCTACACTACTGGCACATTACAGGAGCTGGGCTGGGAGTTATTGCCACACCCCTTACAGTCCTGACTTTGCTCTTAGCCACTTCCACATGTTGGAGCATTAAAGGGATTCCTGGGAGGCCGGTGTTTCAGAAGTGAAGCGGGCATATTTCTCGGTTAGGGTTAATCGCGTAGTTTTCCATGTAAGTAATTATAAAGTTAGTAATTTTTTTCCCATAAATTTTATACAATTTCGAGATTATATGTTTATACGATTATATGTTTCTGCGTAATGTTTAAAAACAATGCAGAACTCGCTGTTTACTGCTGACTACTGTGGAGAGATCTGAGCCACTTTCTGGTGTTTATTGTGTAGTATCGTTTGTAGCGTAGTCACAGATATTGACGCGACTGTTAACAACCGTAGTTTTAGTAGCGGTACTTGATTACTCGTATCAGGTATAGCAGCCACTTTGTACGTGAAAAGTGTAAACTTGAAAACGGTTTGTCCACGCCTTTTTGTTGTAGGTGGTCACATCGTAGTCGTACATATGTCATAGCTAACAATAACGTAGCCAGTTTGTGATGTCATGGACAAGAACTAGAAGGAAATTTCAATTTGAGACAGTGTTTTTGGACTTGAAACGAAGATTTGCCCAGGCGTCAACGCGACAAATTGACGGCTTGTAAATCGTTGACGGCGCATGCGATAATAAATAAAGACGCTATTAGTTTAGTGACATCTGATGAATCGTCATCATTAAAAACTTTCACGTGTCATTAAGATTCTCCAGTGAGTCGTTCATCATGCTTAAGAAGGCGTGGCTTCACACTCCTAAAAGAAAAAAACTGTGAATTGTAAATAAGCGCTGTGTACATGATGGTGCTGAATGTAAACCGCCTGAGAGGGAGTCTCTCTCACACACACACACACACTCGCGTGTTCAGCAGGACAGCGCGTGTGACATTTTCAGAACTAATTGAGCGGTCCGCGTGAGGGATTAACGCGTGTTCAGGGTTTTGCAGGTCAGCGCAGCGGGGACACGCTTCCCCACCTCCCCCCGCCCCCAGAGCGCGGGACAGAGCAAGGGCTGCAGAGGTGACGGGTAAGATTGGATTTAAAGGCGGTTATTCAGGCAATTTCACGGCTGCTTAAACTCGGAGCAGCGCGCACGTCGTTTAACGCCGATAAATCGAGCGCCGTGAACGACTCGCTGGGAAAAGCAAAAAAAATAAAAACCTGACATTTTTATGCAAACGTCTTGAAAATTGAAGCGGTATGCAGGGTTTGGGCTGGCGGATGTCGCGTGCCCTTGAGAGCGGTGAGGCGAGAGGAAAGTGCGACGGAGTTGTAATATTTTCATGCGACTTTGAACAGGTACTTTGGTGCTCGTTAAAGCTGCCCGGGAGGACCGGCGCTGATAATTCCAGCCCACTGATGAGTCTCACAGAGAAAAGAAAAAAAAAAAAAAAAAAACCTGCAAGGGGCGAATAAAGTGACTCAGTGATGAGACGGGAAGGGTCGAGGGTCACGCCGCGCTGTGAGCGGTAATAACACGGACGCTTATTTATTACGGCTAATTAACTGTCGCACGTCTAATTTATCCAGCGAACTATATCACGTCTTAGCTCAATCCCGCCGACCCGCTTCGGTTTAAGCTCCGAACCCGATGCTTAAAGAGTCGCCATGGCGACGGGTCAAGTTGTTTTTTGACTGTCATGACTGTCAGCTAGCGATGGTAGCGGTTGATACGCACTCACGAAAGACATGCTAGTCTCCTGTTATCGTTACGGCAGCGGTCGAGAACGCGTCAAAGTAACGCAGCGTTTCGTTTCTTAGGCGAGCGGAAGAGTGGCGGGGACAAACCCAGTGCTTGGGCCCCTGACATCGCTGCACGCACACGTGTATACACTCGCATCACTAATTAAATACTTGCACATAGTGTGCACGTGTGTGTGTGTGTGTGTGTGTGTGTGAGAGAGAGATCTGTGCTAGACTGCTGTCGCTGTCTAATTGGAGGTGCACTAACTGGGTCAGACAGAGCAAGAGTCGTCTCTCTCTCTCTCTCACACACACACACACACACACACACACACACACACACACACACACACACACACACACACACACTCAGGGTTCAGTGGCACAGAGACAGCTTGCGCTTTGATGTTTTCCTGACAAGCAAATTCCATGGCAAGTGTGTGTGTGTGTGTGTGTGTGTGTGTTAGATGGAGACTGACAGAAGATTTATTCCATTTGATCTACACAATGAAAAACACACACACACACACACACACACACACACACACACACACACACACACACGACAGCGCAAACATTCTGACCTGCACCACTGCTCTCTCTCTCTCTGTTTCTGTTCTTCACCTCGTCATATTTTCTCCTCTCACTTCACTTCTTTCTCTCAGACCTTCATTTATTATCCTGTTTTTATTATACGTGCCTGTCTGTCTGTCTGTCTCTTAGTCTGTCTGCCTGTCTGTCTGTCTGTCTGTCTGTCCCTCTCTTATTCCTGTGTCTGTCTGTTTCTCAGTCTGTCTGTCTGCCTGTCACTTTCCTTAATCCTCTGTCCGTCCCTTCCCTGTCTGTCACTCTCTTGACCCTCTGTCTGTCTGTCTGTCTGTCACACTCTCATCAGTCTGTCTCCATTTCCTGTCTGTCTCTTCCCCGTCTGTCTTTCTCTCATGTCCCAGTTGGTCTGAGTGTCTGTCAGTCTGTCTGAAACGCTCTTATCAGTTCATCTGTCTGTCACTATTCGAACCCTTCCTGTCTGTATCCTGTATGTCCCTGTCTCCAATTCTTTATCTGTCTGTGTGTCTCTCACCCTTCTGTCTGTCTCTGTCTCTCTCTGTCTCCCTGCCGCTGTCTCGCTGTCTCTATACTAAATAAATGAGTTAAATGAGTTGTGTGTAATTGGACTGACTGCAAGACTAAGAGTCTGTAACAGAGATACATTAAGAACTAGCCGTGTGTGTGTGTGTGTGTGTGTGTGTGTGTGTGTGTGGGTTACACTCGACCATGTGTAACGCCTCGAAACTCATGTGTGTGTGAGGAGATGCTATCGTTTAAACCACACAACCCTCTGTCACACCTCGGAAGGGTGCGGGTGTTCGTCTATCCAACATCTGGAGTGTGTGTAGGTGTGTGTGTGTGTGTGTGTGTGTGTGTGTGTGTGTGTGTGTGTAGGTGTGTGTGTATGTGAATGAGACTTGCCCAGACAATACAGATATGCATGATCTGCAATGAGGGATCTCTCTCTCTCACTTTTAAACACACACACACAACCATACACACACAAACACACACACCATACACACACACACATACACACACACACACACACACACAACCATACACACAAACAAAACCACACGGCTGCTCGAGACGATAAAAGCGTAAAGACGCACTGATGCAATCAACGTACACATCCAGCCTCACACACACACACACACACACAGTCTGATGGGAGACAGTTGTTTTTCAGAGGGCCTCCTGGGCTAAACGCTTCACACACACTTCAGACATACACACACCTTAATTACCCCCACTGAGGAACACCACAAACTGTACTCACACACACACACACACACACACACATATAGAAAGTGAGACAGAACCAGAGAGACTGAGAGACGAACAAATAATAATCACACCGATCCAGCCCACACACAACACACACACACACTCACACTCACACGATGTAATCTATAACCACACACGGGGCTTTAAACACTGCAGTGTGTGTAAGAGCAAGACAAACAGGTTAACTGTCACGGTGTGTAAAGACACAAACCACAACCGTGCAGATAAACAACAGGAACCAATTCTGAGAAACACACACACACACACACACACACACACACACACACACATACAGGGTCATAAATAGTGCAAGAGTGCATGGTATTCCATTTGTGGCAGTGTTGTGTCTCAAAGGGTCTGTGTGTGTGTGTGTGTGTATGAAAGAGAAAGATTGTGATGATGACCTCTTTCCTGATTTACACACACACACAGACACAGACACAGACACACACACACACACACACACACACACACACACTCACTTAGCAGAGATAATCAGAGTCAACATAAGTGTGTGTGTGTGTAAATATTCTACACTTTGGTATATGTTGTGCTAAACTCTAACATAAGAACACACACACTACTGAAGCGTTGTTGTTGGTCTTTCGGCTGCTCCCGGCAGGGGGTCTCCACAGCGGAATACCCTTCCTGACGCAACCCTCCCATTTTTACCCGGGCTTGGGACCGGCACTGGGAATGGGAAACGAACCCGAACTGGCTGGGAATCGAACCCAAGACTGCCGCATGGCGGGCGAAACACCTACCACTGAGCCACCAGCGCCCCACACACACTATTGAAGCGTACAGCGCGGCATGAAAGTGGTTACTGTACACTGATACGATCATCATTTCATCTCTGAGTGACATTACACGGGGGTGTACTTACTTCTGCTCCCGATTGTATCACAACCACAGTGCTTCTAACACGGACTCCATAATAACTACATGTAAGGATTCTAACAAAACGCTCGCACACAGACACGAGGAGCAGGCTGAGCCTTGAGCAGAGAGAGAAAATGGATCTTTAACCTCTCTCATGAGACTTGCTTTTGCTTTACACACGTGCTGTACACACACCCATACAAACACAAAATAAAATACACACCTACACACGTGGTCACAGTGTTATGACTATAATGTTACAATGTTATAAACAGTACTGTACATGCGTGCATGGATGTTGATTATACTAGTGAGAGACGAGCACTAAGACCCAAAACAAGAAGCGCATGCGTGATACATGATACTCGGTACTCGTAAACCAAGACAATGCTCGTTTTTCAAGTCAAATTTTTATAAAAAATCTTTGCTCGTCCTGTAGAACACTTGCAAACCGCGTTACTCGTAATCCAAGGTTTCACTGTATGGACTATGAAACCCTTGCACGCCCATATATGGACACTCTGAAACTCTCGTTAGCCCATATATGGACTGTATGACACCCTTGCATGCCCATATATGGACTGATTCTATGACACTGACACATGCCCATACAAGGATGCTATGACACTTTTGCATGCCCATGTATACACTCTATGACACCCTCGCACATCCAATTACAGACTCTATGACACTCTCGCATGCCCATATATAGACTGTATGCCATCATCCCACACCCATATATGGACTACATGCCCATATAAGAACACTATGACACTCTTGCACAACCAATTATGGACTCTTTGACACTCTCGTACACCCATATAGTGACAAATGACACACTCGCACAACCATATACTGTACATATAATCTATAATGCTCTCACATGCCCATATAAGGACTCTACGCCACTTTCACATGCCCATATACAGTATGGTGACACTCTCACTGCCGGCTTTTTCCACCAGCTCAGACTACACCTTTCTTTCTTTCCTTCTTTCTTTCCTTCTTTCTCGGATGGGTGGAGTCATGATTACCCACCACGCCGGGTAATGAGCTTCCGTAACCACCCTGCGGTTTCCCAGCATGCCTCTGCAGGTGCTAATCTGCCTGTTCCTGATTGGTTCCTGTGCCCCTCACAGTGCCATATGCACAGCTGACTGGGAGCCAGAGCCTGCTGGTGGTGCGCGCACACACACACACACACACACACACACACACACACACACACACCCAGCAGTCCATGGTGAAGTGATGATGACGGTGCTTTACACTCCTCTCAGTGAGAACTCTGACGGCTCCTCCAGCAGGAGGTGGAGGTGGAGTCCGTTTGTGATCACGTGACCGTCGTGATTAAGGCGCGAGGAGTTATCACCAGGATATAAACAAGATACGAGTCTCTTGGGTAAATAAAGAGCAGACGGAGTAAACAGTAAAAACACACACACACACACACACACACACACACACACACACATAGACAGAAAAATAAAGCAACTCTCTCTCTCTCTCTCAGCCTCGTCTCCTTCCGTCCTCATTTCTTTTGTCCATCCGGCGTCCTTTATCCTCGTCCATCACTTTATCAGTGACAAAGGGACTTATGGTGTGTGTGTGTGTGTGTGTGTGTGTGTGAGTGTATTAATGACATTATTAAAGGGTCATGGTCGAGGTCATGGCCTTCAGCTCAGTCTTGGACAACACTGAGTGTGAACAAGGACACACACACACACACACACACACACACACACACACACACACACACACACGAGCATTCTGTGTGTGAGAGTGGCTCTTTGTGATTGGTGCATTACTCACGTTTGTGAACACTGGGTGTGTCCAGGCTCCTGGAATTGTGGGAGGCATTCAGGCTCGGCTGCAGACACGCCAGCATGGTGGCTCACACACACACACACACACACACACACACACACACACACACACACACACACACACACACACAGGTGTGCTCTTTCCCAGATGCACTCCTGCGATACCTGGGACGACCTGCAGGATGTGAGAACAAACACAAACACTGATAAGAAACATCAAAAGTACATCGGAAAAAATGTGTGTGTGTGTGTGTGTGTGTGTGTGTGTGTGTGTGTGTGTGTGTGCCTTTAGTGTATATATCAGTGCACTAACTCAAACTCCTCAGACAAGTCTAACACACACACACACACACACACACACACGAAAATGTCTCTGTGGCAATGTGTGTGTGTGTGTGTGTGTGTGTGTGTGTGTGTGTGTGTGTGTGTGTGTGTGTGTGTGTGTGAAGTCGTTACAGAGTCGACCTCCTGAACTGGAAGACACTATCTAAAGCATCTGCAACAGTAATTAGCTGTTAACGAGGCCTGCTTCATGTTCTGGACAGACAAGGTCATGACCACACACACACACACACACACACACACACACACACACACACACACACACACACATACACACAGACGCAAAATGTTCACACAGGCAGCTAATTAAAACCTGTTAGCTTGTGGGCGTGTCTTATCGTAGTATCGTGGTGGCTGTGCTGAGGGTGAGACAGACAGTGAGTGAGGGAGTGAGACAGACTGTGAGAAAGTGAGACAGACAGTGAGAGAGGGAGTGAGACAGACTGTGAGAGAGTGAGACAGACTGTGAGAGAGGGAGTGAGACAGACAGTGAGTGAGGGAGTGAGACAGACTGTGAGAAAGTGAGACAGACAGTGAGTGAGGGAGTGAGACAGACTGTGAGAGAGTGAGACAGACAGTGAGTGAGGGAGTGAGACAGACTGTGAGAGAGTGAGACAGACAGTGAGAAAGTGAGACAGACAGTGAG
>NC_071120.1:3820000-3827500 GCF_024256425.1 Clarias gariepinus | reverse complement strand
TGTGTGTGTGAACTTTGCACAGTGTCATGTTGCAACTTATCATTTCTGGAGTGTGTGTAAACAGGTTGAAATGTCCTAGTCTCGTAGCCCTGTTACACACACACACACACACACACATACAGATTTTCCAGTTTAAAGTGGACTTTCCCTTTACAGGTTTTGTTTTTGCTCACAAAAGTCGAGTCACTCTAGAGTCGGATCAGAAACGTTAGAGGCACGATAAAGACACATCAGAGACATCTGGGTCACATCAGAGACATTAAAGACACATCTAAAGACACATCAGAGACACTAAAAGAGACACAGTCGCATCAGAGACCCTCAAGACACATCAGAGAAATGTCTAAGTCGCAGCAGAGATACTAAAGACACATCACAGTCAAGTTTGAGTCACATCAGAGACATTAATGACACATCAAAAACAAGTCTGAGTCGCAGCAGACACATCAGAGACGCTGCAGACACATCAGAGACACTAAAGACACATCTAAAGACACATCAGAGACACTAAACACACATCAGAGACACATCAGAGACACTAAAGACACATCAGAGACACATCAGAGACACTAAAGACACATCAGAGACAAGTCTGAGTCACATCAGAGACATTAAAGACACAGCAGAGATAGATCAGAGACATTAAAGACACAGCAGAGATAGATCAGAGACATTAAAGGCACACATGAGACACACACATTTGAAGAATAAAGAATGTACACGTGATGAATAAAGACTAAACTTAAAGGCACACAATAGACATTAAAGGAACAACAGCGACGTAAGAGACACATCTGAGTCACCTCAGGGATTTTATAGACACATCAGAAGCACACTAAAAAGATGACAAGTCCTGTCAGCCAGACGTTAGACGTATTAGGCTCACACAATGTGCATGTTAGATTAGGAGAGGGAGACGGACAAGAGACAGGGAAGAGAAAAAGGAAACACTGAAAGGAAATGAAGACTTGACTGGGAGAAGGACCAGTGATTGGGAGAGGAAGAGAAAACTGAGAAAAGACTAAGAGGACATGGAGAGGAGACATAGAGAAGACAGTGAAGAAATGGGGATGAGATACAGATGAAAAGACAAGTAAGAACAGTTGGAGACGCTACTGGGTGGAGATAAAGGAGAGAAAAAGAGACAGCTGGAAAAAGACAGAGAGCAGAATATGGTGAGATAAAGAGGAAATAAGAAGAAGACCAAGAGGTGATGGTTAAGAGATGAGAGGAAACTGGAAGCAAATAGAGAAGACAAAGGGAGCAGAAAAAAAATTCTGGTGTCGAGGGAACTGACGAGTCAGATAGGAAATCTTGAATAGACCTAAAAAAGACAGAGAAGACTGGGTAAGAAGACCAGAAGGAACCCTAGAGGGGAATGGAAGGAGATGAGGAGAAAGACATGAGATGGAGAGGAGACTGACAGGAGACAGAGGCTGACAAACACAGTCTCCTCTCATTCTCTTCTCAGTCTCCTTTAAAGTCAATTGTCAATTGACAATGGACCTTAAAGAGACTGAGAAGAGAACAAGAGGAGACAGAAAGCAGACCAGAATAAAATCTGAATGAGACAAAAAAGAGACTGAAAAGAGACAGAGAGAAAACTGGGAGGTTTTGCTGCAGTTTCACACGGGAAAGACGAAACAAAATGACAACCTACGAGCGTTTACATTAAGGCTGAACGATCTCCTAAGGAGGGACAGATCAGTTCAACAAACAGAGGAAGAACACTAAACCCATCCGCTTCTCACACACACACTTCACGCTGTGCTTCACCTTAGGTGTGCTGTCACACACCTGCATGTCTGTGGTCCTCACCTCCTGCTGCACTACACACACAAAGGAACACACACACTGACTCGACCTGAGACACGCTTAACTGCTGGCTAACTAAAGCTTAACTAGCATGTACTGACATCACATGATTGTAAAATCCGTGTGTGTGTGTGTGTGTTTGCGCGTGTTCTAGTATTTCATCAGTGTGTCATTGCAGATGTTGAGACAAATCTGTTGCGTTTGTCTTTATTACTGTACTTCACACCCAAGTGTTTCTGTAAGCTCCGTCCACCGGTCTGTGATTTTCTGAGGTTCCCCAATGTTTATACACACACACACACACACACACACACACACACACACACACAGACCACATCCTGAAATAAGTAAATCAAATTAGAGAGAGTAAACCGGATTGGAATCAAATTGGAACGAATAAATTAGATCTGAGCGAATGAATCGGATTGAAACGAGTGAATAGGATGTGAATTGAATTAGACTGGAACAAGTCAATTGGACTAGAATCGATTGGAATTAGTGGATCTGATGTGAACGAGTGAAATGGATTATAAAGTGGATCGGATGTGAACAAGTGAATCGGATTATAAATTGGATCGGATACGAGCGAATCAGAGGGGAACAAGTGAATCGGATGTAAACAAGTGAATCGGATTATACATTGGATCGGGTATATGAGTGAATCAGATTATAAAGTGAATCAGATTATAAAGTGACTCGGATTATAAAGTGGATCGGGTATATAAGTGAATCGGATTATAAAGTGACTCGGATTATAAAGTGGATCGGGTATGAGTGACTCGGATGTGAACAAGTGAATCGGATGTAAACAAGTGAATCGGATTATAAATTGGATCATAAATTGGATCGGGTATATGAGTGACTTGGATTATAATGTGACTCGGATTATAAAGTGGATCGGGTATGAGTGACTCGGATGTGAACAAGTGAATCTGATGTAAACAAATGAATCAAATTATAAATTGGATCGGGTATATGAGTGAATCGGATTATAAAGTGACTCGGATTATAAAGTGGATCGGGTATGAGTGACTCAGATGTGAACAAGTGAATCTGATGTAAACAAATGAATCAGATTATAAATTGGATCGGGTATATGAGTGAATTGGATTATAAAGTGATTTGGATTATAAAGTGGATCAGATGTGAACAAGTGAATCGGATTATAAATTGGATCGGATATGAGCAAATCGGATGTGAACAAGTGAATCGGATTATACATTTGATCGGGTATATGAGTGAATCGGATTATAAAGTGACTCGGATTATGAAGTGGATCGGGTATGAGTGACTCGGATTATAAAGTGACTCGGATGTGAACAAGTGAATTGGATTATAAAGTGACTCGGATGTAAACAAGTGACTCGGATTATAAAGTGACTCGGATTATAAAGTGGATCGGGTATGAGTGACTCAGATGTGAACAAGTGAATCTGATGTAAACAAATGAATCAGATTATAAATTGGATCGGGTATATGAGTGAATTGGATTATAAAGTGATTTGGATTATAAAGTGGATCAGATGTGAACAAGTGAATCGGATTATAAATTGGATCGGATATGAGCAAATCGGATGTGAACAAGTGAATCGGATTATACATTTGATCGGGTATATGAGTGAATCGGATTATAAAGTGACTCGGATTATGAAGTGGATCGGGTATGAGTGACTCGGATTATAAAGTGACTCGGATGTGAACAAGTGAATTGGATTATAAAGTGACTCGGATGTAAACAAGTGACTCGGATTATAAAGTGACTCGGATTATAAAGTGACTCGGATGTGAGCGAGTCTGACTCGCCTGAAGGTCTCCGTGGATGACAGATGAATCTGCGCTGCAGGAAATGAGAGTTTAGCGACTCTAAAAATATTCACGGGTTTAATAAGGCGCGCGCAGATCCGCCCGCGGCGCGTCGATCACTCAGTCCAGACGTTTATCTCCGCTCGGATCGAGACGCTTCAATAACGCGCGCGCGCTCCTGTGACTGAAGCGATCCATCAGCGCCTGAACGTGGTCACATGACACGCCTGCGCCCGGGCTTCCTGCTCGCACTTACCTTACAGCAGCTGCACACACACACACACACACTGATGAAATATAAACTTTAATAGCAACTAAAGTGTGTGTGTGTGTGTGTGTGTGTGTGTGTGTGTGTGTGTGACATCAGCATCTTATCTCTCTTATCAGTTTCTCTTTTTATGATGATGCACTTTAAAAAACAATAAATTCTAATCACACACACACACACACACACACACACACACACACAGAGTGATGAAAAGTGAAGGTTTTTACCATAAACCTCTGTCTCTGCTCCACTCTAGACGGCGCGCGACCTCCCTCTCTCACACACACACACACAGTGGCGCGCGCAGGCAGCGGCTTTAGCGCTCCGTCATTCCGGTAATGAAGTGTGTCCCTGTATAATCCGTGCCGAGGCAGGTGGAGGCGGGTGGACAGTGTACAGTGGATTTATTCCCCCCTCTGTCCGTCAGTCCGTCTCTATGCCGTAAAGTCTCCTCTCATTCTCTTCTCAGTCTCCTTTAAAGTCAATTGTCAATTGACAATGGACCTTAAAGAGACTGAGAAGAGAACAAGAGGAGACAGAAAGCAGACCAGAATAAAATCTGAATGAGACAAAAAAGAGACTGAAAAGAGACAGAGAGAAAACTGGGAGGTTTTGCTGCAGTTTCACACGGGAAAGACGAAACAAAATGACAACCTACGAGCGTTTACATTAAGGCTGAACGATCTCCTAAGGAGGGACAGATCAGTTCAACAAACAGAGGAAGAACACTAAACCCATCCGCTTCTCACACACACACTTCACGCTGTGCTTCACCTTAGGTGTGCTGTCACACACCTGCATGTCTGTGGTCCTCACCTCCTGCTGCACTACACACACAAAGGAACACACACACTGACTCGACCTGAGACACGCTTAACTGCTGGCTAACTAAAGCTTAACTAGCATGTACTGACATCACATGATTGTAAAATCCGTGTGTGTGTGTGTGTGTTTGCGCGTGTTCTAGTATTTCATCAGTGTGTCATTGCAGATGTTGAGACAAATCTGTTGCGTTTGTCTTTATTACTGTACTTCACACCCAAGTGTTTCTGTAAGCTCCGTCCACCGGTCTGTGATTTTCTGAGGTTCCCCAATGTTTATACACACACACACACACACACACACACACACACACACACACAGACCACATCCTGAAATAAGTAAATCAAATTAGAGAGAGTAAACCGGATTGGAATCAAATTGGAACGAATAAATTAGATCTGAGCGAATGAATCGGATTGAAACGAGTGAATAGGATGTGAATTGAATTAGACTGGAACAAGTCAATTGGACTAGAATCGATTGGAATTAGTGGATCTGATGTGAACGAGTGAAATGGATTATAAAGTGGATCGGATGTGAACAAGTGAATCGGATTATAAATTGGATCGGATACGAGCGAATCAGAGGGGAACAAGTGAATCGGATGTAAACAAGTGAATCGGATTATACATTGGATCGGGTATATGAGTGAATCAGATTATAAAGTGAATCAGATTATAAAGTGACTCGGATTATAAAGTGGATCGGGTATATAAGTGAATCGGATTATAAAGTGACTCGGATTATAAAGTGGATCGGGTATGAGTGACTCGGATGTGAACAAGTGAATCGGATGTAAACAAGTGAATCGGATTATAAATTGGATCATAAATTGGATCGGGTATATGAGTGACTTGGATTATAATGTGACTCGGATTATAAAGTGGATCGGGTATGAGTGACTCAGATGTGAACAAGTGAATCTGATGTAAACAAATGAATCAAATTATAAATTGGATCGGGTATATGAGTGAATCGGATTATAAAGTGACTCGGATTATAAAGTGGATCGGGTATGAGTGACTCAGATGTGAACAAGTGAATCTGATGTAAACAAATGAATCAGATTATAAATTGGATCGGGTATATGAGTGAATTGGATTATAAAGTGATTTGGATTATAAAGTGGATCAGATGTGAACAAGTGAATCGGATTATAAATTGGATCGGATATGAGCAAATCGGATGTGAACAAGTGAATCGGATTATACATTTGATCGGGTATATGAGTGAATCGGATTATAAAGTGACTCGGATTATGAAGTGGATCGGGTATGAGTGACTCGGATTATAAAGTGACTCGGATGTGAACAAGTGAATTGGATTATAAAGTGACTCGGATGTAAACAAGTGACTCGGATTATAAAGTGACTCGGATTATAAAGTGGATCGGGTATGAGTGACTCAGATGTGAACAAGTGAATCTGATGTAAACAAATGAATCAGATTATAAATTGGATCGGGTATATGAGTGAATTGGATTATAAAGTGATTTGGATTATAAAGTGGATCAGATGTGAACAAGTGAATCGGATTATAAATTGGATCGGATATGAGCAAATCGGATGTGAACAAGTGAATCGGATTATACATTTGATCGGGTATATGAGTGAATCGGATTATAAAGTGACTCGGATTATGAAGTGGATCGGGTATGAGTGACTCGGATTATAAAGTGACTCGGATGTGAACAAGTGAATTGGATTATAAAGTGACTCGGATGTAAACAAGTGACTCGGATTATAAAGTGACTCGGATTATAAAGTGACTCGGATGTGAGCGAGTCTGACTCGCCTGAAGGTCTCCGTGGATGACAGATGAATCTGCGCTGCAGGAAATGAGAGTTTAGCGACTCTAAAAATATTCACGGGTTTAATAAGGCGCGCGCAGATCCGCCCGCGGCGCGTCGATCACTCAGTCCAGACGTTTATCTCCGCTCGGATCGAGACGCTTCAATAACGCGCGCGCGCTCCTGTGACTGAAGCGATCCATCAGCGCCTGAACGTGGTCACATGACACGCCTGCGCCCGGGCTTCCTGCTCGCACTTACCTTACAGCAGCTGCACACACACACACACACACTGATGAAATATAAACTTTAATAGCAACTAAAGTGTGTGTGTGTGTGTGTGTGTGTGTGTGTGTGTGTGTGTGACATCAGCATCCTATCTCTCTTATCAGTTTCTCTTTTTATGATGATGCACTTTAAAAAACAATAAATTCTAATCACACACACACACACACACACACACACACACACACAGAGTGATGAAAAGTGAAGGTTTTTACCATAAACCTCTGTCTCTGCTCCACTCTAGACGGCGCGCGACCTCCCTCTCCCTCTCACACACACACACAGTGGCGCGCGCAGGCAGCGGCTTTAGCGCTCCGTCATTCCGGTAATGAAGTGTGTCCCTGTATAATCCGTGCCGAGGCAGGTGGAGGCGGGTGGACAGTGTACAGTGGATTTATTCCCCCCTCTGTCCGTCAGTCCGTCTCTATGCCGTAATTCCCGGTCTCGTGCGGGGGAATAATCCGCGGGCGGCGGGCGCGTGCGGCAGAAGCGAGCGGCGCGCGCAGGTTCTCCCCTTCGGCAGGCAGGCAGGCAGGCACGAGCTCCGCTCTCGCGCAGCCGCTCCGCCGGACTGACACCGACACACGGAACCGCCGGGGCTCCGGAGCCGCCTGGACACGCCCACCGACCAATCAGCGCTCGGCGGGGATTTGCATATTCCCACGGGTCCGCCAATCACAGCGCGGTCGGGTGTGTTACCACGGAGACGGCCTCAGCG
>NC_071120.1:3812500-3815000 GCF_024256425.1 Clarias gariepinus | reverse complement strand
AAAATATATATATTTATTCATTTTATATTTATGTAAGGTTTATGTTTATTCATACATTTATTTATTCCTGCATTAATTAATTAATTTATTTATTTATTTAGACAAACAAATAGGCTACACAAACAAACAAACAAAAAAATTTTTAGGAAGTCATGACGACTTGTAAAATGTTAATTCATTCATTCATTCAAAGAACTAAAGGTAACCCCCCCCCCCCCCCCCCCATTTAAAAAAAAATATTTTTATTCTGGAAAAGAGAGTTTTTTCTAAAACTAAAGAAGGTTTTCTGGAACCCATGATATATATTTTTTCAACATTTGGTTTAGAAATTACAGGGATGCAAAATTATGTAAAAACAACAACAACAACAACATTTTATTTTGGAACTATTCTGGTATTTTTTTCTTAGAACCTTTTCGGTTAGTGCGAAGAATAAAAAAAAAAGTGAAGAACTCTTTCATAAGCCCATGATATTGTTTACAAAACCAGGAACATCTTAAAAGAACTTTTCCAGGAACCCAAGAAGAGAATCTAAAACTCAAGTCATCTTTCATAAACCTGAGCTCCTGACACGCATTCCCAATAAGGAAGCAGTTTTGGTTTCAGCACCACAGTTGTATCTCCACTTCTCCAGTCCATGAGCTCTGACTGAACATTGCTGTTTCTTCCAGCGCTCAGTCCAGTTCCAGCGCTCTGTCCTGCTCTACGTAAAGTCCTGCCACCGTGCCAGTTTCATTTCATCACAGTTCCTTGTGTTTGGTGGAAACAGAACAGGAACTCATCAAGAACCGCTCGCTTCCACAAACTCTTAGTTCTCCTGAAAGTCCCAGAACTTAGTGGAACTGGATTAGCGAGTGTTTCAGACTCAAAGCTGTTACACTTGTCTCGAACAATGCTAAACACCCCCCTCTTCCCCCAACACACACACACACACACACACCTGTGCACCTGGTGCGCTAGTCTACAACACAGTGCTAGCATAAAAACCACTCTAAATTCCTGGAAAGACTGAAACTTTCCACATTTCCTGGAAGGCTGACTGTGGAAAGCGTTAACTCCACTGGGTGATGACAAAAGGATTTCTAGTCACGCTAACGGCTTGCAGGCCCGGCGCTAATGGCTACCGCGCGGCAGGCGTCCCGCTGACCCGGCTCTCTAACAGGTTCGCTCAGCGGTGTTAGCACCTACGCTACAAGTGTGAACGCCGGCAATGTGTTGCCCTGGCAACCGAGTCTCGTCTTTAACGTCTCTTTAGGGCTTTGAATCTCTCTCACGTTCCTGTGGTATACTATAAGTTTACTTCTAGTTTTTCTTAGCAAAAATATGTGCACCCCACATCAAACCTATCACTCTCTCTCTCTCTCTCTCTCTCTGAACAGATGGGACGGAATCCCAAACCGCCGTCTCGGCTCTCGGCTGTTTTCCTCGTGCTTCCCAGATTCCCTCGCTGGCCTTTCAGCTCCATGAACTTCAAAGCAACACACACACACACACACACACACACACAGAGTGAAAAAGGGGTCCAAGCAGCGCTAGTCTCAGCCCCAAGGTGTTTATGTCCTGAGCTACACCGAGCTCCTGCTCTCTCTCTCTCTCTCTCTCTCATCATCATCCATGTGACAGGACGAAACACTGTGATTAATCGCCATGGCAACCTGCCCTCCTGATTACCGGCGGCCCCCACCGAGCCTGGCGCGCGAAGAGTTAACCACTAATTACGACCAATCAGAGCCCCCGAGTGGTAATTAGCGGCCTAATGATAATGAGTCTGTGGTTGCCGTGGAGACGGGGAGCTTTGAAGTGGCACTTTTTTTTTATCATTTCTCCCCCTTTAAAGTGAAGAGCACTCGAGCAGGGTGAGGGGGGGTGACGGGGGTGGGGGAGGGGTGGAATCAGACCCCCTCCCCCTCCCCCAAAACATACAAGAGCGACAAGAGCGCCACTGTTAACCTGTGTGTGTGTGTGTGTGTGTGTGTGTGTGTGTGTTCTGTTCCAGTACAGAGGAGGCTGATGAAGGAGTGATGAGTGGATCTCTCTCTCTTCTGCTCGTCTCCGTCTCACACCTTTCATTCCTCCTTCATTTCTTTCATCTCTCACTCTCTCTCACATACACACACACTCTCTCTCTCTCTCTCTCTCTTTTACCTTCTTTCTGTCCATCATTGTTTTTCGATATCTGTCACTTCAAGTCTCTCTCTCTCTCTCCTTCTTTTGCTTTGTCTCCTACAGACTTCGTGTCTCACTCCCAATCTCTCATTTGCTCCTTCTTTCTCCATCACCTGTTTCTTTCTCAAAATCGTTTTCCGTCTTCATCTCTCTCTCTCTCTCTCTCTCTCTCTTTCTCTCTATTATTCTTTCCACTCGTCTCTCCATCTCTTTCTGGGTTTGTGTCCTTTATCTCTCCTGTTGTCCCTCTCGAAATGAGGAAGGAGTGAAGGATGTGTGTGTGTGTGTGTGTGTGTGTGTGTAATTAGAGTCAATCAGGTGTGTTGCATCAGTA
>NC_071120.1:3805000-3807500 GCF_024256425.1 Clarias gariepinus | reverse complement strand
GACATGGTCTACCTGCTTCTACCTGGGCATTGTCTACACAAAAGTCCAAGGGGGAGAGTCAGACTTGATCTAGCACCCCCTCACTGAGTGGTATGTAACCAAAGGTGCAGGTGGAGAGTTTGGACCTGATCTAGTTGATCCTACCCAAGCAGAGTAAAGGCAAAAGTCCAAGGGGGAGAGTTGGACCTGACCCAGCACCTTCTCCCTGAGTAGAGTGTAAATTAAAAACCAGAAGGCAGAGACAAACCTGATCCAAAGGCTCCTACCCGAGCAGAATGTTGGCAAATGTCTAGGGGCTGGAGTTAAACATGGTCTACCTGCTTCTACCTGGGCCATGTCTACACAAAAGTCCAGGAGGTGAAGTTGGACCCGGTCTAGCTCCGCCTACCTGAGCAGTATGAAAATTCCAGAAGCTATAGTTAGACATGGTGTAGCTCCTTTTACCTGAGTAAAGTTCTTGCCAAAAGTCCAGGATGTGTGTTGCATAGGTGCGTTAACTGTAATGTGGGTTAAGTGGTATGGGTTAAGTTGCATTAAGTCCAGTGCCCCCATCTGGACTTCCTGAGAACTTCACCAGTTTATGGTGTCCCTAGTTTTATCTGAGTCAAATAAAGTATATGTTACAAACGTACAACATTTCAGTTCTCCAGCTTCTGTCCACGGTGCTGAGATAGCTGGAGAGTGCATGATTATAAAAACCTGTCATTACTCATCAAGCGTTTCCACGGCAACCACCTGCCCATAATTTATGTGCTGTCATCACATCGCTATGAGTTTATACGGAGTCAGGAGTTGAGTCAAAAAAAAAAAAACTTTAACAAATCCAACACAATCTAATTGTGTGTGTGTGTGTGTGTGTGTGTGTCAAGGCCTACTGGTCACGAGCTCTCAGAATGTTTTGTCAGGTCTCTCTTCTCAGCCTCCGCTCAATCCATATTTCATGGCAGGACATTATGCGCCGTGGCAACGGGGCGCGAGGACCAATGAGGGCGCAGCAGGGGGGCGCAGCTGTGCAGATCCATTTACCCAGAGGGCTTTGCTTCTGCTGCTGCTACTGCTGCATTTCCTGCCAAAGAGAGCCAGAAGGGGAAAGAGATGAACTTGCAGATCTAATCAACACACACACACACACACACACACACCACATTAACCTAATTAACCTTCCTGGCATACACGTGTCTAAACACAGTACATCTGGGATCTGCTTTTACTTAACCATCAGAAATATGATTCATCACCTAAAACTGAGACGAAACCCACCACATGAAAGTGAGCTCAGACGTCTGGCTGTGTGAGATTTCCTCTCAGTAACGTCTCAGATTTAACGTTCTTACACTGAGATAGTGGGAGGGCGTGTTGCTTTAAGCGGCGAATCAAATCAGGATCGATGGAACCTTCAGCGTAATTGGGGGCTTCTACACCGAAGCAGATTCTGAGAGCGGAGGCGAGGGGAAAAGCTTTTATCCAAACCCATTCTGGACGGCGTTAACCCTCCGCTGACACCGAGAGCGATCAGAAATCTAATCCTGGGGGATGCGGGTTTCGACCCGATCTCGCTCCAAGGTCTCGGAAAGAAAACGTAAGCGCAGCGCTGAGCGACTCAACACGGTGACGTTATGAGAGAATAACTCACTCCAGGGATGCAAGCAGAAGTAAAAAAAAAAAAAAAAAAAAGGGAAAAGTATGTTGAAAGTATTCATTAAAACATCAAACAAAGTGACACACACATGAGCATGCTGCAGTTTTAATCACAGGACGAGAGGACGACCGATTTGGATCGATGCGCCTCGCTGCATATCGACTCCTCCGGCTTTGAAACATCAAAGCGAACCGAAAACACAGTGTGTGTGTGGAGGGTGCCATTAGTTAAATTCGTCGGGTCCGCCGAGAACGTGGGTCTATTGAAATGCCGGGAAGCAGCAGGGGAGCGCAGGACGAGTAAATCAATCCCCATCAGACGCGCGGGTTAAACGGATCGATGTGCTTTAATCAATGCGTCTAATGGAAGGCTGAGTTTTCTCAATGGGCCGGTGGAGGAGACGGGACGGGACGGGATGGGACAGGGCCGAGCCGTTTCCACCTGTCAGAGCTAATCAGGGTCAGGAGGACGAGCGCGGCCTAATCAAATTCGTCCTTCTGGACAGGTTTAGCTTCGCCCGCTTTTCTCTCTCTCTGGGTTTTGCAGGCGGCGGGGGGACGGCCGCGAGTTCTTTAGCCTTTTAAGGTCAGATGAGAAAAATGCAACAAAGGATGCAAATAAAAACAACGGGACACGACGTCACGGAGAGAGACAGAAAGAGAGAAAAACGACCCATAATGCACCAGGAGGAGTGAAGGAGCGCCGTGATGGGAACCGGACTCGACACTCTGAGCGCTAACGCCGATGACGTAACCGCGGAGGTAGAAATCAGGAACTAATCATCTCTCCGGGTTAACATAAGAACAGTGAAGTGATCCTGGTGTTGTGAGTGTGTGTGTGTGTGAGTGTGTGTGAGTGTGT
>NC_071120.1:3647500-3800000 GCF_024256425.1 Clarias gariepinus | reverse complement strand
AATAAACTGTTAAAAAACCTCACATCAGCAAACAGGACAAACTACACGTGAATAAACCAGACTATAAAACATAACAGAGAGACACGAGACTTTAAAAGACGTTGGAGTTGTTGGTGGGGTGGAGGACACGGGGTTCTCATTACTATAAAAAAATATATATATATTTTTTACATATGTTAATACATTGTGTCTATGCGTGCTTGTAAGTGTGTGTGTGTGTGTGTTTATGTATATATGTGTACATATTTGTATATAAAATTGCATAAAATAGTAATTTCTTTAATTTGTTATAATAAAGTGAGTTTAAAACCTCAAAAACCTCTCTTTCTCTGTCTCTCTCTCTTTTACTGTCTCTCTCTCTCTCTCTCTCACTGTCTCTCTCTCTCTCTGTCTCTCACTGTCTCTCTCTCTCCTACTGTCTCTCTCTCTCTTACTGTCTCTCTCTCTCTCTGTCTCTCACTGTCTCTCTCTCTCTCACTGTCTCTCTCTCTCTTACTGTCTCTCTCTCACTGTCTCTCTCTTACTGTCTCTCTCTCTCTCTTACTGTCTCTCTCTCTCTCTGTCTCTCTCACTGTCTCTTTCTTACTGTCTCTCTCTCTCTCTTACTGTCTCTCTCTCACTGTCTCTCTCTTACTGTCTCTCTCTCTCTGTCTCTCTCACTGTCTCTTTCTTACTGTCTCTCTCTCTCTCTCTCACTGTCTCTCTCTCACTGTCTCT
Organism: Clarias gariepinus; assembly: GCF_024256425.1. NCBI lineage: Eukaryota > Metazoa > Chordata > Actinopteri > Siluriformes > Clariidae > Clarias > Clarias gariepinus. Next base: position 3,799,283 of record NC_071120.1, on the reverse strand, counting down.
CTCTTACTGTCTCTCTCTCTCTCACTGTCTCTCTCTCACTGTCTCTCTCTCTTACTGTCTCTCTCTCACTGTCTCTCTCTTACTGTCTCTCTCTCTCTGTCTCTCTCACTGTCTCTTTCTTACTGTCTCTCTCTCTCTCTCTCACTGTCTCTCTCTCACTGTCTCTCTCTTACTGTCTCTCTCTCTCTGTCTCTCTCACTGTCTCTTTCTTACTGTCTCTCTCTCTCTCTCTCTCTCACTGTCTCTCTCTCACTGTCTCTCTCTTACTGTCTCTCTCTCTCTCACTGTCTCTCTCTCACTGTCTCTCTCTCTTACTGTCTCTCTCTCTTACTGTCTCTCTCTGTCTCTTTTTTGCCATAAATATAAAAAAAATGATATTGTTGCCATTATAAATAACATCCATCCGCATTTATAAACATATTAAATAAGTAAGAAAAACATAGTAGAGAAACAATAACAACAACAAAAGCAATCAATAACTATTAGGTAAGTATCTGAACATTAGTGATGTTTAATAGTGATTAGTTTGGGGTCAGTGATAATCAGGGTGTGTCCACTCTCTCCATCTGTCTGTCTCTCAGTCTGTCTGTCCTTCGATTACTCTCAGTCTCTCCCTCTCTCTCTCTCCCTCTGTCTCTCTTTCTCAGTCTGTCTATTATCTGCCTGCTCGTGTCACACTTTTGGGGCCATACTGTATGTGTTTGTGTGTGCACGTGTGCTTGTGTGTGTGAGTGAAAAAAGTGTGTGTCCTGAAACCCCTGACTGCTTATTAAAGACGCCCCAGTTTTGATTTTTCCCGTCTTTTCATTTCTGATGTGTGTCTGGATTTAGGATCATAAGTTGTGTTGCCGCGGATGCCACAGTGCATGTGTGTGTGTGTGTGTGTGTGTGTGTGTGTGTGTGTGTGTGTGTGTGTGTGTGTGTGCATTAATAGCAGAATTCAGCCTGAGTTTGGAGCTTTTACTCCAATAAACACAAACACAGAGTTTATTCTGTAGATCCTGGTGGTTGAGGAGAGACTCTGATCCGCCTCGTCTGCCTGAGGCTCATCGCTGTCTGTAACTATCTGTCTCACCACCGTCACACACCCACACACACACATACAGGGGCTCTCCTATTACACTTCTAGCCTAGTGTGTGTGTGTGTGTGTGTGAGATTGTCATCTCCAGCCAGTAGGATCTCGGCGTCCTGCATTTACATCAGTAAGCGCTGAAGACACAATGCTAATTTGTTTCACAAAAACGCGACCACGCGGATACGCACACTCTGTCAAACATGCAAAACACACACAGAACACACACACAGAACACACACACACACGTACACACACAAAGACATGTACAAACACTCCTCTGCCTCATGTGCAAAAGCGTGAAGAACAACGAGTCCCTTTTCAAACAAAAAAAACGTCGTCGGAAAGACCCGGGACGTGTTTATGTAAAGAGTCGGGAGTTATTTCAGAGTTTTAAACACACACACACACACACACACACACACACACACACACACACACAATGACAACCTCGCACATTTTTCTAATAGGTTATTGTTTCTATAGCAACAGCTCATTCACAGTAATAAGAGGATCAACTCATCAAACCACCCAGATGTTGATTGTTTTCCTAAAAAGCAGAGTGATTTTTTTTCTTACGCGTGTGTGACTCTGTAATTAACTGTGTAACAGACAGAGTCAGTGAGTCAGAAAGTAAGTGAGTCAGCAAATCAGCAGGTAAGTGAGTCAGCCAGTCAGTGAGTCAGAGTTTCGGTAAGTCAGTAACTTATTCCTCACCTGCTTGTATGTGACTCTGTAATTAACAGTGTAATAGACAGAGTGAGTCAGTGCGTCAAAGATTCAGCGAGTCAGTGTGTTTTATTTCTTACACACTCAGGCATGTGACTCTGACAGACAGAGTTAGTGAGGCAAAGATTCAGAGAGTCAGTGTGTTTTATTTCTTACACACTCAGGCATGTGACTCTGACAGACAGAGTCAGTGAGTCAGAGATTCAGAGAGTCAGTGTGTTTTATTCCTTACACGCTCAGGCATGTGACTCTGACAGACAGAGTCAGTGAGTCAAAGATTCAGCGAGTCAGTGTGTTTTATTCCTTACACGCTCAGGCATGTGACTCTGACAGACAGAGTCAGTGAGTCAAAGATTCAGCGAGTCAGTGTGTTTTATTCCTTACACACTCAGGCATGTGACTCTGACAGACAGAGTCAGTGAGTCAGAGATTCAGAGAGTCAGTGTGTTTTATTCCTTACACGCTCAGGCATGTGACTCTGACAGACAGAGTCAGTGAGTCAAAGATTCAGCGAGTCAGTGTGTTTTATTCCTTACACGCTCAGGCATGTGACTCTGACAGACAGAGTCAGTGAGTCAAAGATTCAGCGAGTCAGTGTGTTTTATTCCTTACACGCTCAGGCATGTGACTCTGACAGACAGAGTCAGTGAGTCAAAGATTCAGCGAGTCAGTGTGTTTTATTCCCTACACACTCAGGCATGTGACTCTGACAGACAGAGTCAGTGAGTCAGAGAGTCAGTGAGTAAATGAGTCAGTAAGTCAGCAAATTACCAGGTAAGTGAGTCAGCGAGTCAGTGAGTCAGAGTTTCGGTAAGTCAGTAAGTTAATCCTCACCTGCTTGTATGACTGTAATTAACAGTGTAATAGACAGTCAGTGAGTCAGTGAGTCAGTGTGTTTTATTCCTTACACACTCAGGCATGTGACTCTGACAGACAGAGTCAGTGAGTCAAAGATTCAGCGAGTCAGTGTGTTTTATTCCTTACACGCTCAGGCATGTGACTCTGACAGACAGAGTCAGTGAGTCAAAGATTCAGCGAGTCAGTGTGTTTTATTCCTTACACGCTCAGGCATGTGACTCTGACAGACAGAGTCAGTGAGTCAAAGATTCAGCGAGTCAGTGTGTTTTATTCCTTACACACTCAGGCATGTGACTCTGACAGACAGAGTCAGTGAGTCAGAGAGTCAGTGAGTAAATGAGTCAGTAAGTCAGCAAATTACCAGGTAAGTGAGTCAGCGAGTCAGTGAGTCAGAGTTTCGGTAAGTCAGTAAGTTAATCCTCACCTGCTTGTATGACTCTGTAATTAACAGTGTAATAGACAGTCAGTGAGTCAGTGAGTCAGTGTGTTTCATTCCTTACACGCCCAGGCATTTGACTCTGACCGACAGAGTCAGTGAGTCAGAGATTCAGTGAGTCAGAAAGTCAGTGAGCCAGTGAGTTAGCAAACCAGAGAGTGAGTCAGTGCCTCACCGAGTCAGAGATTATTTAAGTCAGTGTGTCAGTGTTTTATTCCTCATGTGTAATATACAGAGTCAGTAAGTCAGTGGGTCTAAGTGTTTTATTTCTCACATGCTCAAGTGTGTGACTCTGTAGGTAACAGTGTAATAGACAGTCAGTGACTCTGAATATTTTTTTCCTCATGTGTAATAGACAGAGTCAGTGTGTCAGAGACTCAGCGAGTCAAAGATTTAGTGAGTCAGTGAGTCAGTAAGTGTTTTATTCCTTATACGCTCAGGTGTGTGACTCCGTAATAACAGTGTAATAGACAGAGCCACTGAGTCAGTGAGTCAGTGAGTCAGTGAGGAGGCGCTCCTGGACCTGATTGATTCTCCCTCAGTAATGACTCGACTCGACTCGGCTCTCTCGCTGCACGGCCTGTTTAAAATGCTGCGCGCTGACAAAGGACAATTTCATTTTGTCTTGAAGTGGAATTTCGCTAAGGTGTGTGTGCAGGACCACAACATCCATCATCTCTCACTCTCTCACACACACACACACACACACACACACACACACACACACACACACACACACACACACACACACACACACTTTGGAGAAGAACTCCAAAGATCTATTCTAAGAGATGAAGAAGAGAGACAGTAACACTGAACCGATGTCCTGCTCAAACCGTCTAACACTGATTTGCTCCGCCCACGTGTCTCTCTGGAGGGACAAAAATTATTCTTTGATCCATCAATAACACAAACAAACAAATAAACAAACATTCGGGGAGTCATTGTGCTCTGTTTTCATTCCTGAGCATCTTATTAGTATAAAACACTTCTGTGGGATTTAAATAGCACCATGGCTTTGCAAGGCAAACTGCAGCTTGATGCAAAGTACACCAACACACACACATATATATACACACGTGTGTGTGTGTGTGTGTGTGTGTGTGTGTGTGGAATCCGAGCCGTTTTCTCGACCACAGCTGTTAAACCCCTGCTCGCATTTCAAACCCAATATCGCTCCTGGAGCGGCCCTCGGCCCTGAGAGAGGATCACATGACCACCGCATCATCACCATCATCTTCATCTGCTGTCACGGATTCATTGTGTGTGTGTGTGTGTGTGTGTGTGTGTGTGTGTGTTAATTGATCGCCCACAGGAGGGAGAGGTAAGACTATCCTGAGGTGAGCCAGAAGCACGTCTCTCTCTCTCTCACACACACACACACACACACACACACACTAAGCAGCATCCTGTCACACTCTGGTATGAACCACTGCGAGGGTAGAAGGGGTGTGAGGGGGGGGGGGGGGGGTGAATATCCAGCTACGTGACCTTTCTAATGACAGTCTGTGTCACGTCAGGGGCGCGCGCGAGTGGACCGGACCTCCCCTTTAATACGGAGTCTTAGGGGCCAAATAACCGTACTTATCACCACACACACACACACACACACTCCTAATCCCACACACCGAACCCTTCGCCTTATCTGCTGGAATAAAAGTGGAAATGAGGTTTTTATTTTTTTTTTCTCCTGCTTGTCACTCCTCCATCTCTCTCTCTCTCTCTCTCTCTCTCTCTCTTTATCACTCCATCTCCGGCGCATTCATAACTCATCCTCATCCGTCGTTTCTGACAGCTGCTCCTGACTGACTGACTGTGTGTGTGTGTGTGTGTGTGTGTGAGAGAGTGAGTGCCAGCTCTCAGACCCCAGCAGGAGGGGATGAGGACGCGGCTCTTTCACGCTTTCCTAATGTGTAATTAGTGAGCGTTTTGGAGCGCCGCGTCCGCGCCTGAAATTAGCCGCCTTTTATTAATCAGGCGACGAGGCACAAAGGCACGCCGGGTCTCCCTGTAATCTCCTGCTAAATGTTTTTCTTAATTACACACGGCAGAGCGGGGCGGAGGAGTGTGTGTGTGTGTGTGTGTGTGATGGAAGAGAGCTCTATTAGTGCTTTTTAATTTATTTTTAAACTGAAAACGTGCTGCTGCATCACCATCATCCCCATCACACACACACACACACACACATGTTACTATAATACAAACACAATCCTAAAGCGTGTCTAAAGACGTCAGGTCGAGGGGGGGGCGAATACTTTCGACACACACTGTAGTGTTGTTTATCGCCTCTCAGATGAAAAGCGCGAGCTGAACAGACTGCAGGCTTTACCTGAGGCTTAGAGTGTGCAGGGGAATTAAGACTCCAGAGGAACCACACACACACACACACACACACACACACACGTAAATGTGTCTCCCGGCCTGCAGACTGAAACACATCATCACCCCTCAGCGTAATTAACCCTGACAGTCAGAGTCTCCGGAGGGAATATCAATAACCATCTGACTTTAAATCTCAATCAGTCTTCCTCCAGCACTGAGGACGAGGACGAGGACGAGGGTGAGGATGAAGATAAGGACAAAAAAATTAATACGAACGATGATGAGGATGAGGAGGAGGGCTTGGGATAAAGGATGAGAATGAGAATGAAGACGAGGACAAGATTAAGGACAAGGATGTGGATAACGATGATGAGCATGAGGACGAGGATAAGGGTGAGGACAGAGATAACAATAAGGACAGAGATAAAGACAAGGATGAAGACAAGGATAAGCATAGGGATCCAGACGCGGATGAGGTTAAGGACACAGAAAAGGGCAAGGATGTGAAAAGAAGCATGAGGACAAATCTAAGGATGACGATGAGAAAAGGGATGCAGACATAGACAAGGATGAGGACGAGGATGAACATGAGGATAGGGCTGCAAATGTGGACACGCATAAGGGTGAGGAAGAGGATGAGAATGAGGACAATGATAAGGATGAGGACATCACTAAGGACAACGATGAGGGTAAGGATGGGGATAAGGACTAGGACATGGTTGAGGATAAGCATAAGCAAAAGTGAGAGGACGAGGACAACAATTGGGATAAGAATAAGGACAAGAGTCACGATGGGCGTAAGGATAAGGGTAAGAATCGGGATGCGGATGAGGGTGAGGACGAGGACGTGGACGTGGATGAGGATAAGCAGAAGAATGAGGATGAGAAAATGGATGCAGGCATGAACCTGGATGAGGACGAGGAAAAAGATGAAGACAGGACAAGGATAAAGACAAGGATAAGCATGAGGATGAGGATGTGGAGTAGAAGAACAATAGGGATGAGGATAAGGACGAGGACGAGGAGAACACTAAGGATGAAGATAAGATCGAGGATAGGGACATGGATGAGGACATGGATGAGGATAAGAATGAAGGTGAGAACACATCCCCTCCTGCAGACACACAGCTACATCAGCTCCAGTCCCACACGAACACTCAGCACAGCACTAATGATACTGATGATCATCACCATGAGTTTGGAGAACAGATCTCTCTCTCTCTCTCTCTCTCACACACACACACACACACACACACGCACACACACACACACACACACACACACACACACACACACACACACACACACACACACACACACACATATTTAATGTTCATTCTCACAGTTTAACTCTGACCTCGTGGATGTCATTTTGTGCTCCCCCGTCACGCCGCTCAGCCTCGAGACGAATAAAGAAAACCAAAGCAGCTCGTCAGAAACCTGTCATGTGACACCAGGTGTGTGTGTGTGTGTGTGTGTGTGTGTGTGTGTGTGTGTGTGTGTGTGTGTGTGTGTGTGTGTGGCTCTGAGCACAGGACCCAGGGGACATGAATAAGTCGGCCTTGACGGAGGAGTGGAGCCTTGAGTTTGACACCCGACCATTCTCTCACACACACACACACACACACACACACACACACACACACACACACACACACACACCCACACACACACACACACACACTTTGTCACATGAGACATGGATGATAAGTGTTTTAGACAGACAGAGAGACTGAGACAGACAGACAGACAGACAGACAGACACACACACACACACACACACACACACACACACACACACACACACACACACACACGTGGAGGAGTACAGGAGTGTTTTATTTTTAAGCAGAGTGAGAGAGTGAGACAGGTCTACCTACAGGGACGCAGATAATCAGAGGAGACACGGATCTGGTGTGTGTGTGTGTGTGTGTGTGTGTGTGTGTGTGTGTGTGTGTGTGTGTGTGTGTGTGTGTGAAGAAAAAAGGTGAAGCAACAGAAAAAGAAACAAGGAAAGGAAAAAGGAAGAGAGAGAGACAGCGAGAGAGACAGCGAGAGAGAGAGACAGCGAGAGAGAGAGACAGCGAGAGAGAGAGACAGCGAGAGAGAGACCCTCTCCAACTCTGTCTTGCTCCCTCTGTGTGTGTGTGTGTGTGTGTGTGTGTGTGTGTGTGTGTGTGTGTAGTGAGAGTGATAGACTCTCAGAGGTTTGCTGAATGAAACGAGGAGAAGAGAAAGGAGGGAAGAAAATAAAATAAAGAATTCACATTTATTGTGTGTGTGTGTGTGTGTGTGTGTGTGTGTGTGTGTGTGTGTGTGTGTGTGTGTGGTGTGTGCACACACTCTGGGTGACTTTGAAAGTTATTGTGAGTCATGTGACCTCTCTAGATCATTTTCTGCTCATTACTGATCATCATTTCACTTCAAATCTCCACCTCTGACACACACACACACACACACACACACACACACACACACACACACACACACACTAATCCAAGGTGACTCCCATCTGTGTCGAGGGTTTAAGAGCTCTCTCTCTCTCACACACTCTTGCACTCTTTTTATCATTCACACACACACACACACACACACACACACACACACACACACACACACACACACACACACATCAGTACCAACAGTAGTTCCTGGTCTCTAGAAAAGTACCAGAACTCAATGGTTCCTAGAACCCTCAGCCCTGGATCATCTGGTGGACCTACAGTATGAAGATCTACAGGATCCTGAGAACCTGCCACAAGTTTCTGAAACTCATAGTCATAAAAGTCCAATAGAGTTCCTGTGCTGTTCCTGTGCTTCAAGCTGCTGTTGTGGAAATAGGAATCGATGGGAAAAGATTTCTGTGGTGGGAACGTGGTGTTAAGTTCCTCCATCTACAGCAAAGAACCTAAAGTCAAGACCTGGATCTTCCAGTGGAAATATAAATGAAGGTCCAGGTTAAGTTCTTTAAGTTCCTGGAAAGTGAAAATGCACCTGAAGTTCCTGACTTTTTGAAAAGGTTCCTGCAGTAGAAACTCACTAAAGGTTCTTGAGACCATGAAACAAGTTCTTGTGGTAGAAAACTGTAATTCGGTCCTGAGATCTTAAAAGGTTCTTTTAGAACATGTTCCTGTACGGTTCCTCCAGTGGACGTGTCATGTGTGTTTAGTGTGTAGTTCTGTTGTGTAGCAGTGTGTAGTTCCACATGCTCTCAGGAAATCTAAACATCAGAACACACACAACCATCAGTGACACACACACACACACACACACACACACACACACACACACACACACACACACACACACACAGTGACAGAGAGTGAGACAGCTCCTCGTACCCAAAGGTAACTAATTAACGGGAAGTTGCAGGGAGCAGGATGTCTTAACACTCGACGGGAGCAATCAGGACAAGAGGACAAGAAATTACACACACACACACACACACACACACACACACACACACACACACACACACACACACACCACTGATGAGCGCATGCTGAAATCAGAGAGAGAGGCAGGGAGGCAGAGAGAGATGCAATCAGGATGAGAGGATGCTAAATTACACACACACACACACACACACACACACACACACACGTGTTCCTGGTCTGATGAAATCCAGGCTGAAATCAGAGCGAGACTCAGACGTGGTGAGTCGGACCCTCGCGCCGTCATCTCGTCATCTGCGCTGGCGTCAGGAGGATTGTGGGTAATGATTACTGATCCACACGCAGACGCAATCAGGGGACATGTTTAATACATGAGAGTGAAGAGACGCCAAGGACTGGAGTCTGAGCAGAGAGACGACAGACACACACACCGTCACACACACACACACACCGTCACACACACACTGTCACTCTCACACACTGTCACTCTCACACACACTTTTAAGCTTTCACACTCTCACACACCATCACGTTTACACATCACTCCAATTCATTGTCACTCCTACCTCTCACACACTGTCACTCTCAACCCCGTCACTCTCACACCCCATTACTTTCACACACTGTCACACTCACACACAGTCACTCTCACACACAGTCACCTTCACACACCGTCACTCTTACACCCTTCACTCTCACACACTGTCACTCTCACACCCGTCACTCTCACACACTGTCACTCTCACACCCGTCACTCTCACACCCGTCACTCTCACACCCCGTCACTCTCACACCCTGTCACTCTCACACCCAGTCACTCTCACACGCAGTCACTCTCACACACAGTCACTCTCACACGCAGTCACTCTCACACGCAGCCACTCTCACACGCAGCCACTCTCACACACAGTCACTCTCACACCCTGTCACTCTCACACTCAGTCACTCGCACACACTGTTACTCTCACACACTGACACTCTAACACCCTGTCACTCTAACACCCTGTCACTCTCACACGCAGTCACTGTCACACGCAGTCACTCTCACACCCTGTCACTCTCACACTCAGTCACTCGCACACACGGTTACTCTCACACACTGACACTCTCACACACTGTCACTCTAACACCCTGTCACTCTTACACGCAGTCACTCTCACACCCCGTCACTCTCACACACCTTCACTCTCACACACCTTCACTCTCACACCCCGTCACTCTCACACACCGTCACTCTCACACCCCGTCACTCTCACACCCCGTCACTCTCACACGCAGTCACTGTCACACGCAGTCACTCTCACACACTGTCACTCTCACACGCAGCCACTCTCACACGCAGCCACTCTCACACGCAGTCACTCTCACACGCAGCCACTCTCACACGCAGCCACTCTCACACACAGTCACTCTCACACACTGTCACTCTAACACCCTGTCACTCTCACACACAGTCACTCTCACACACCTTCACTCTCACACCCCGTCACTCTCACACGCAGTCACTGTCACACGCAGTCACTGTCACACGCAGTCACTCTCACACGCAGCCACTCTCACACGCAGCCACTCTCACACGCAGTCACTCTCACACGCAGCCACTCTCACACACAGTCACTCTCACACACTGTCACTCTCACACACTGTCACTCTAACACCCTGTCACTCTTACACGCAGTCACTCTCACACACTGTCACTCTTACACGCAGCCACTCACACACAGTCACTCTCACACACAGTCACTGTCACACGCAGTCACTCTCACACACTGTCACTTTCACACGCAGCCACTCTCACACACAGTCACTCTCACACCCCATCACTCTCACACACAGTCACTCTCACACCCCGTCACTGTCACACGCAGTCACTTCCACACACTGTCACTCTCACACGCAGCCACTCTCACACACAGTCACTCTCACACCCCGTCACTGTCACACACAGTCACTCTCACACGCAGCCACTCTCACACCCCATCACTCTCACACCCCGTCACTCTCACACACCTTCACTCTCACACCCCGTCACTCTCACACGCAGTCACTCTCACACACAGTCACTGTCACACGCAGACACTCTCACACACTGTCACTCTCACACGCAGCCACTCTCACACGCAGCCACTCTCACACACAGTCACTGTCACACGCAGTCACTCTCACACACTGTCACTCTCACACGCAGCCACTCTCACACGCAGCCACTCTCACACACAGTCACTCTCAGACACAGTCACTGTCACACACAGTCACTGTCACACGCAGTCACTCTCACACACTGTCACGCTCACACGCAGCCACTCTCACACACAGTCACTCTCACACACTGTCACTCTAACACCCTGTCACTCTTACACGCAGTCACTCTCACACACTGTCACTCTCACACGCAGCCACTCACACACAGTCACTCTCACACACAGTCACTGTCACACGCAGTCACTCTCACACACTGTCACTTTCACACGCAGCCACTCTCACACACAGTCACTCTCACACACAGTCACTCTCACACCCCATCACTCTCACACACAGTCACTCTCACACCCCGTCACTGTCACACGCAGTCACTTCCACACACTGTCACTCTCACACGCAGCCACTCTCACACACAGTCACTCTCACACCCCGTCACTGTCACACACAGTCACTCTCACACGCAGCCACTCTCACACCCCGTCACTCTCACACCCCGTCACTCTCACACCCCGTCACTCTCACACGCAGTCACTGTCACACGCAGTCACTCTCACACACTGTCACTCTCACACGCAGCCACTCTCACACGCAGCCACTCTCACACACAGTCACTCTCACACACAGTCACTGTCACACACAGTCACTGTCACACGCAGTCACTCTCACACACTGTCACTCTCACACGCAGCCACTCTCACACACAGTCACTCTCACACCCCGTCACTCTCACACACTGTCACTCTCACACACTGTCACTCTCACACACAGTCACTCTCACACACTATCACTCTCATACCCCGTCACTCTCACACGCAGTCACTCTCACACACTGTCACTCTCACACACAGTCACTTTCAAACTGCATCACTCTGACACACCCTGTCACTCTCACACGCAGTCACAGTGTGCATGTGTGTGTGATTGAAGCTTCTAAAGTTGCACACACACACACACACACACACACACACACACACACACACACACACACACACACATCTCAGTTTTTGTTGACTTCACTAATGTACGTTAAAAATCACTGCATAACAGTTTGTGTCGTTTTGTTATTAACAGAGTGTGTGTGTGTGTGTGCGTGTGTGTGTGTGTGTGTGTGTGTCATGTGACTCAGTCGTCAGCTGTCGTCTTTGTGTTGTGTTCGAGATCTTTTCACATCGGCTAACGCTCGCACGAGCTTGGAGTGTCAGTGACCTTACACACACACACACACACACACACACACACACACACACACACACACACACACACAGGGTTGTCAGTGTGTACTAGTATGAAGCAGATGCCTCCAGGTCACTTGACCCTTGCCTTTCACTTCACACCACCACTACTTCACTTCATCTAACACACACACACACACACACACACACACACACACACACACACACACACACACACACACACACAGACACACCTCTCTTGACCCTGACCTCAGAAGCAGGACAGCAGCTCCTATTCAGCATGCCAGCAGGCAGAAACAGAGGTCAAAGGTCACGGTGTCTCACGGTAGACTGCAGAAGAAGATGCAGATCAGTGAAGGGGTCACGATGCCACTCGCACACACACACGTGCACACACACACACACACGTGCACACACACACACACTAAATTCTTCCACCAGAATTCATAAGAACATTTGTGATAACAAAAAACCTTTTTCTCTCTCTCTCTCTGTCTCTCTGGTGCATGCTGGGAGGTGGTGGTTAGAGCAGCGTGTGGTGTGCAATGAGCATTTACAAATCTTTTGAAAACTTTCGAACACTTTTGAGCTTTTTTTTCTAAAGCACAAACATAAATAAATATATTAAACATCTAACAATAGCGATTACATGGCGTAGTTAGTTTAATCCGCTGTTGTGTGGAGCTGTTGATCTCGCGGCGGAGTGCAGGGATGGCGGCTCACCCGCGTGGTGGAGACCGTCCTCTCTAACTCCGTCACAGGGTGCGCTGTGAGGTGAGCGCCAAGGTTTCGGTGGAGCGGGTGTTGCTGCCGGTGGGAGAGTGTATCGGGTGTGAGAGCATCGTGTCGGCATCGTGGATGATCAAGGCCGTCATGGTGTTCGATAAGGAGAGGGAACTTGTACATCAGCTGATTAAAAACGGAATAAAGGTAAGTGGAGAACTTTATTCCGTTACTCCGCAGAAATTACTTAAACAGAAAGCAAAATGGTCAACAAGAATGACGTCAGAATAGGCTGTCTTCTGGAAGGAAAAAGAAAACAAGCCTCCACGAACAAGCCAAAACAGCCCTGATCAGACATCGTATCTCCTGCATCAAGGACATGGCTGCTCCTAGTGCTTTCTTCTTTAACTTGTCCAGAAACACTAAACCCCAAAATCAGATGATGTATCAATAACAACTGACCAAGTGAGATGAGGAGAGCGGCTACAGACTTCTACCCTCAGCAGAGTGCAGAGCCCTATGATCCATCCTGAGAGGAACTACTGAGGGAGCTTCCAAAACTGTCCCTGGAGCAAAGGACTGTGCTAGACGCAGAACTCAAGCTACAGGAATTAACTGATGTTGTTCAGCAGATTGTTCAACAGGATGCTCACCAGGAGTAGACGGACTGCAGGGAATTAGACCAGGGAATTAGATCGGGGTGCCCACTGTCTGGACATATTCTTTAGTCTCGCCATAGAACCAATGCTAAATAAACTAAGAGTCGAGCTACAGTGCTTTCCGGTCAGAGGGTCACAGGAGAGACTTGTGCTGTCAGCATATGCCGATGATGTAACCATTTTTATAAAAAATCAAAATGACATTCACGCTTTGACTAGGAACCTGAGCATCTACACAAGAGCTTCTTCAACATGTGTGAACTGGGAAAAATGTGAGAGTTTTGTAATTAGGCAATGGTATAAAACAGGACCCCCAATCATCATGTGGTCTCCAATGGGGCAAAGTCGGAATCAAGCACCTTGGTGTGTTTTTAGGGACACAAGTTTAAAAAAAAAAAAAAACTTGCAGGGTGTAGTGGAAAAAGTGTGTTCCAAATTGTCTCGAAGGACCTGGGTGGTGCCTCAGCTGTCCCACAGGGGGAGAGTCCTGGTCATCAATAATCTGATCGCCTCCATGCTCTGGCACTGCCTCACTGCCCCTGAATCCCCTGAGACATTAATCAGAGAAGTGCAGAGGAAGTTGGTGAATTTCTTTTGGACTGGCCAACACAGAACCCAAGCCTGATTGCTATATCTACATGTACAAGAAGGGGGGCAGGGCTTGATCGACCTGTCCTGCAGAATAAAAACCTTTAGACTGCAAGCTGCACAGAGGCTCTTCTATGAAGAAGGACTGGCATGGACAGGCATTGCCTAAACCTTACTCCAACTGGTAGAAGGCCTGTTTGTGCTTAACTTAATTGAAATGGACTCATCAGCCACAACACAGTTCTATTGGTCCATACTTAAAACCTGGACATCAGTAATAAAGACGAGCAGGTCTAAAGCACAACCCCTCCAAGGCACAGATGAGGAGCCACTAATTCACAACCCGCTCATAAACCCCAGAATGCTGTCGTCAACCTTCATTCAACACCGCTTCCAGAAAGCAGGAATCACCAAGATCAAGGTCCTATAAAGGACTCATGGTGGTCAGAGTAGCTGACGCCAGGCTCATCCCCACGAGGATGCTGGAGGTCCCTGTACAAACCGCCCATAGAAAAGCGCACAGCCAATCTACAGTGGCGGATAGTACACGGGGCTGTAACCACAAACTGACATGTGGTGCACATGGACCCTACTAGGGGCATAGAGTGTCTCTTCTGTGGGAGGGAGGAAACAGTAGACCACCTGTTCTTGAAATGCAAAAAAATGGAAAGGCTGTTTTTTCTGCTTAAAACCTGGACAAATGAGTTAGGAGTGACATGGACTGAAAACCTCTACATACACGCGCCAAAGTATAAACCAAAAGACAAATCTGTCACTCTATTAAACTACATTATAGGCCAGGAGGCAAAACTCTCAATCTGGCTCACCAGAAAAAACCTAAATACAGGGGGGTGGGGGCACACATGATGCTGAAAGAATGCTGATAGCGTTGGTTAGAGCAAGACTACTGTACAAGTTGAGTTTGTCTTCCTAAAGATGACCCACAGACTAGCCGAGTTTGACCAGATGTGGGCACAAGGGGACGTTTTATGCTCCATAGACAGGGGGGTGGGGGGGTTAACTTCCATTTTTAAAATAAATGTAAGATCCTTTTTCATCTCCTTTTAAGCTGTATTTTGTTTCGTTTTTATGTGCTGGTTTTATATACTAGGTGTATTAATGTACGTTTTCATACCTTTTAAACATTAATACACCAGTTCAACACTGTTTATACTCGACCATTTCTTAGGTTCAACATTTTCATTGATCTGTTTTACTGAATTTACTTCAAAGTCCCATTGCTAAGCTTGTTTTCCCAATTTGCTAAATGAATTTTTTGTGCACTTTTATTTATTTATCTTATCTATATTTTATTGATTTATTTTTTTAATTTAATTATGTCTCTCGCTCCCCCTCTTCCACTTATTAATAACTAGTCTACCTTTTTCTCTTTATTCTCAACCACCTTGCCTTATTTATTTATTTTGTTGATTATTCGTCTTTAAAAAAAGGATGAAGGAGAAAGAAAACTTTGTAAAATAAAGGAACGTTACGAGTCAAAAGTCTGTCTTTCTCTGTCTCTCTGTCTCTGTCTCGCTCTGTGTCTCAGTGATGTGATTATGATCAGCAGCTCAGCAGCGAGTGAATTCCAGCAGGGAGGATTTTTTTGGAAATTGTGATAGAGGGAACAGAGAGTGGGGGATGAGAGGATGTGTGTGTGTGTGTGTGTGTGTGGGGGGGGCACAGACGGCAGGAGAGGAGTATTGAGAGAAAGGTTAAAGTTCACGGTAACGCCTCCACAGCGTGCACACACACCTCCTTCACTCGGATTCGGCCCGTCTGTCTGGCAGTGCTGCGACGCTAAAGCCATCTGACATTTAAAGGAATGAATTAAAACAACAGAGAGAGAGAGAGAGAGAGAGAGGGACAGAGGGGGCAGACAGACAGAGAGGACAGGGGGAGATAAAGGAGAGAAATCAATTACTCCAGACTTCCCCCAAATTGACCTTTTTCTCTGCCAGCTGCTGGTTGGACAAATTTCAAAGCCGCCAACAGGGCGCCGCTTCATAACTCCCTCCATCATCATCACACCATCAGGGAGAGAGACAGAGGGAGGGAGACAGAGAGAGAGACTGAGAGAGAGAGAGACAGAGAGAGACTAATCCCTGTAGTGAATCTCTATTTAAACCTGTTTTTTCCTCTCGTCCTTGTCCTCTGGAGAGAGACAGAGTGAGAGCGAGCGCAGTGTCCCTGCTCTCATCCTTAATAATCCTGTTACTGTATGACCCTGAAAACACACACACACACACACACACACACACACACACACACTTTAGAAATATCTACACCAGGCTATGAGTTTTAGTTCCATGTTCACAGTCTGCAATGTGTGTGTGTGTGTGTGTGTTTAATAACGAAGTGTTTATTTTTAGTCAGTTTCAGTTCATATGCTAATGAATGTTCATTAGCACGCTGCTGATTAACGCGTGTTTCAGAAAATATTCATCAATCGAGTGAGGAGTTAAAGCTCCACCTGCTGGAACTGAAGCTTATTGCAGCGACTGACGGGTCTCTCTCTGAGCTCACAGAGGAAAATTATTTCAAAAACATGAGTTTATTGAGTGAATGCATATGTATTTGCCCCTCCGGTGACACTGGCGGGAAAATATATATATTGCATGGGAATGAGATTCTATGATGCAGCTACAAGGGGTTGGACAATGAAACTGAAACACTGGCCAGTTTAGTGTTGGAGGTTTCATGGCTAAATTTGACCAGCCTGGTGGCCGAGCTTCATTGATTGCACATTCCACCAGTAAGGGCAGAGTGTGAAGGTTTAATGAGCAGAGTAATAGCAGAGTTTTGCTTAAAATATTGCAATGCACACAACATTATGGGTGACATATCAGAGTTCAAAAAACGAAAAATTGTTGGTGCGCGTCTCACTGGCGCATCTGTGACCAGGACAGCAAGTCTTTGTGATTTATCAAGAGCCACGGTATCCAGGGTAACATCAGCATACCATCAAGAAGGACGAACCACATCCAACAGGAGTAACTGTGGACGCAAGAGGAAGGGGTATGTCCGGGTGAAGGGGGGTTGTCCGGGTGCTAACCAGCATTGTATCCCAAAAACATAAAACCACAGCTGCCCAACTTACAGCAGAATTAAATATGCATCTCATTCTCCTGTTTCCAACTGTTCATCAGGAGCTCCACAGGGTCAATGTACATGGCAGGGCTGCTATAGCCAAACGTCGGTTTTAATGGTGACAGCAGCGAGAATCTTGGGCTGTGGACAATGTGAAACATGTATTGTTCTCTGATGAGTCCACCTTCACTGTCTTTCCCACATCCGGGAGAGTTCCGGTGTGGAGAAGCCCCAAAGAAGCGTACCACCCAGACTGTTGCATACCCAGAGTGAAGCATGGGGGTGGATCAGTGATGTTTGGGCTGCAATATCATGGCAATCCCTAGGCCCAATACTTGTGCTAGATGGGCGAGTTACTGCCAAGGACTTCCAAACCATTCTGGAGGACCATGTGCACCCAATGGGTCAAACATTGTATCTTAAAGTTGGTGCGGTATATCAGGATGATAGTGCACCAATACACACAGCAAGACTGGTGACAGAGTGGTTTGATGAACATGAGCGTGAAGTTGAACATCTCCCATGGCCTGCACACCATATCTAAATATTATTGAGCCACTTTGGGGTGTTTTGGAGTAGCAAGTCAGGAAAAGTTTTCCTCCACCAGCATCACTTGACCTGGCCACTATTCTGCAAGAAGAATGGCTGAAAATCCCTCTGGCCACCGTGCAGGACTTGTATCTGTCATTCCCAAGACAAATTGATGCTGTATTGGCCGCAAAAAGAGGCCCTAAACCATACTAATGAACTATTGTGGTCTAAAACCAGGCGTTTCAGTTTCATTGTCCAACCCCCTGTATGTCATACTAAGACGTGGGAATGAGATTCTATGTTGTGGCCAAGACGTAATAACCTCATAGCATTTAGCCTCTTGTAAACTACGGACAAATTTTAATTGATTTCGTTTATAACTGTTAGTATAGATGTAGGATTACCATTATTTACTCACTGACACACAGCATCACTCCAACACAACAATCATCCTGTCACATCTTCTACATGAATTATCTTGTTACCACATGCTCTTAAGTCACAGCCACAACATAGTATCCTGTTCCCACGCCTTGGGAAGTCATAGCCACAACATATAGTATCCTGTTCCCACGCCTTGGGAAGTTGTGGTCACAGAATATATTTTTCCCCCAGAGTCACCAGAAAAGCTCCATAAACATATGGACATCTCTAAAGCTGTAAATGATAGAACTTGGTGTGAACTGAGAATGTAATGTAGTGTCCCCAGTGTGTATGTTGGGCTTGCTCAGTAATTTATTTCCTGATACTCTGCTGCCATCTGGTGGATCTAAGAGCAGAACCGGAACATGAAAGTGGACCACTGGTTAGAACGTTCCAATCTCATCCTCTGACTAAGTGCGTACTGCCACACAGCAAGGCTGGTGTATCAGAGTATGGAGAGTAATAATAATAATAATAATAATAAAAATGTGAATGCTGGCCTGGAGGGGAGTGATTATTTCTGAGCATGGTACAAATGAATCGTGTCTAGTGTAAGACAAATACAACACAAAACCTGCATGTTTAGTGTTTCAGACTCAACAAATAAACAATATTG
This sequence comes from Clarias gariepinus, assembly GCF_024256425.1. Classification (NCBI taxonomy): domain Eukaryota; kingdom Metazoa; phylum Chordata; class Actinopteri; order Siluriformes; family Clariidae; genus Clarias; species Clarias gariepinus. The sequence goes on along the minus strand of NC_071120.1, from coordinate 3,780,445 downwards.
AACAACAGTATATTTTCTGATATTTATTAAAACAAGTAATGAGCCTGATATTAGCAGTGTGTATGTGTGTGTGTTAGCTAGCAGAGGAATTCACTTAAAAATGTCCGTCATTCAAAAAAAGGTCCCTGCCCACTTCTTTCTATCTGATTTAAAATTAATCTTGAGTCAGACTTTGTGTTTAAAAATGAATAAAATTATATATATATATATATATATATATATATATATATATATATATATATGCTTTTTTAACTGAATAATTTAATGGATTTAATGCTCATTAGAAGCCGCTAGATTATATCAAGCTGTAATGTGAACAGCAAATTTTATAGCTTCATTGTGATCATTTTCATATGAAAAACGGGTTTGACAGAAAAATTAGTTTTTTTTGAAGACAGGATAGAAAACAATACAGGTTTTATTAGAACAGAAAATAAGTTTAATGAAAGAATAAAGCAGGACTGTTAAACTGGCTAATCGATTTAATGTTGTTAAGTGATACAAGAGACATAATTATAATAATAATAATAATAATAAAAAAGAACAACAAGGCATTCAGTCAGGTCATATTTTATTTTAAAATATTTTGTAACTTAAAATTAGAAGAGCTTTTTCCACCAAACATTGCTAGTGATCTAGAACTAGATGACGATGCAATTCGTGTACAGTGGAACCTTGGACTGAGAGTAAACTTGATAAACAAGCGAGGTCTTGATATACGAGTAGTACACGTGTGCTTTGTCTTAGTGCTCACACGTCACTCTTTTAGTCAGGCGCACTGTAGGCGCACTTCCGTGTGCGCATGTTTACTGTTTACTTTAACACTGGCCATGTGTATGCTTAAAGCATTTTTTAAAATGTTGTGTCCAATGTCCTCCAGGAAGAAAAATAAGAGGTTAAAAAGACGGTAGTAGAGAGAGACTTCAATCTATTTAAAGACAATGTGTGATGTCACGCAAAACCAAGTGTCATTAGATTCCAGTTTCTGTCAGGAAGCAGTGATTCCATTTGTGTGTGTATACGAGAAAGTTGTCCTACACAGTAACCCCCCGCCTCCCCAATTGTGAGAACAAATTACGTTCACAATTCAAGGTTCCACTGTGTTTTATTTACAGTGCTAAAATGTCTGATCACTTTCTTCTTCATCAAAACTTAAATCACAGGTATAATACATACGGTATAATACTGCTGGCGTAGCTGTGACGTTCCTCTGTAGAGTGTAGGGTGACTACTAGCATGACACGTACATGACTATTAACATTAGTCTATACGCCAATGTTCCTCTAGTCACAGGAAAACTTGTACAGAACACATGAAATAATTTGGCACGCCGTGCTTTTATCTTCAACTGTACACCCCGTACGTTTTCCAGCATATAAAACTTTTTCACTCAATGATAACTAATTTGTGCTGTTGCCTTTACTCCTGTAGGAGTACGTTACAGCCATTTTACGTTACATTTTACGTCCATTTTACGTTACAGCCTTATTCCTAAATGGATAAAATTCATTATTTTCCTCAAAATTATACAAACGACATTCCATAATGATGACATAAAAGAAGTTTGTTTGAAAAAAAAAAAAAAAATCATGTGTACATAAGTATTCACAGCTTTTGCCATGACACTAAAAAAAGAGCTTAGGTGCGTTGTGTTTCTGCTGGTCATCCTTGAAATGTTTCTACAACTCGACTGAAGTCTAAATTCAGCCTAAATTCAGTGGATGAAGACACACACACACACACCTGTCCATACAAGGTCAGAGTACAAACCAAAGTATGAAGTCCAAGGAATTGTCTGTCCTCTCTGGCAGGATTGTATCAAGGTACAGAAAAAAAAAATCTGCAGCACTGAAGGTCCAGATGAGCACAGTGGCCTTCATTATCTATAAATGGAAGAAGTTTGAAACCACTTTCAAGAAGTATTTCTGCAGCACTCCACCAATCAGGCCTGTATGGTAGAGTGGCCAGAGGAAGCCACTTCTTAGGCTACGTTTACACTGTCGGGTAAATGTGACCCAATTCCGATTTTTTGCTCATATGTGACACATATCGGATATGTTCTATGTCCGTGTAAACAGGAAAAAAACGCATGCATTCCAATATTTCGAGATTGGTTTCAGGCCTCCTTCATATCTGGAAATAAATCAGATATAAATCAGATACATGCTAATGTGATTGTCGTATAAACAGACAGATCGAATTTCCTGAGTCTTTGTATTCTCCGGTGGAAGTGTTTGTGGAAATATAACATCGCAGGTGACATGGAAAAGGAAAAGCACCCAGTAAATGGCGGCCTGCCACCCCATCCCCCCCCCCCCACACACACACGCGCGCAGGCTGCAATTCTGCCGTTTTTATCTTCTCCTCCATTTTAAAACCATGGTTACGTTTTGCTGACTTTGCATATATCGCAGAGTGTCAAGCATACTTCACCTTCGTCTATCTTGGCTATTGTGTAGCGCAAGAACCTTCCTTTAAGTATGCGCGATGTTTCAGATAGCATGGCAAGTGTAAACACGTCTATCGGATATGAATCATAGTTGAAAGAACGTGTAAACAGACGGTCAAAAAAAACCAAATATAGGCAACAAACCAGAATTGGGCATTGAGACCTGCAGTGTAGACGTAGCCTTAGTAAAAGGCACATGACAGCCTGTCTGAAGGCACCTGAAGGACTCTGAAAAACAAAATTTTCTAGTCTGATGAATGTGATTGATTCGGCCTGGATGCCTAAACCAGTCAACGCTCATCCCCTGGCCAATGCCATCCGCACGGTGAACCATGGTGGTGGCAGCATCATGCTGTGTTTTTTTTTTTTTTTTAATCGGCAGGAAATGAGAGACTAATCAAGATCGAGGCAAAGGTAAATGCAGTAGTGTAGAGATATACTTAACAAAAACCTGCGCCCAACCTTCCAACAGGACAACAACCTTAAGCACACAGCCAAGATAGCTAAATAATGGCTACAAGACAACTCTGTGAATGTCCTTCAGTCGCCCAGCCAGAGCCCAGACATTAACGTGATTGAACATCTCTGAAGAGATCTGAAAATAACGGTGCACCGACATTTCCCATCCATCCTGATAAGAGTTTGAGAGGTCCTTCACAGAAGAATGGGGGAAGCTGCCCCCAAAAAAAAGGTGTTCAACTAAGTTTGGAGTGAAGGCTGGAATACTTATGCACAACAAACTTGTTTTCACATCGTCAATTTGGGGTATTGTTTGAAGAATTTTTAGGGAAAGAATAAATTTAATCAGTTTTGGAATAAAGCTGTAAAACGAAATGTGAAAAAAGTTACGGATGAACTGTATGTGCGTCACAAAAGAAACTGTGGAGTTTTGTGATGATGTGTGCGGCGTGGTGGCATGGGCACAAAATTGAGGAGAAACAGCAGTAATCCAGACAGAGGACTGGAAAACCAGACTGTCCAAATGAAACCCAGACAAATGGTCACCCGGTGTGGTGTGTGTGTGTGTGTGTGTTAGATCTTCAGTATTAAGTAGATCTTCAGTATTTGGTCAGGATGTCGAGGACGTTGCTGGTCACTGAGCTGGTCGAGTGCATCTGGACGCCCGACGCTCCGATACTCGTCTCCCAACAGTCAAACCCAACCCGCCTTAACTCCTCCATCACGTCTCGCACCACGGACTCGTCTGTCTCTGGAGGAAAAAAGTGAAGAACCAGTTCATGTTAATTTGGAGTGTTATACAAGAGTTTACAGAGTGTAACTGTGTAACTGTAATCTTTCAGTGATCAAGCTGAACCTATTGAAGGTCTTTGACGATGGCATGGATGAGGAACATAAGGGGAACATCAGCTTTGGGGTACGAACAGAGAGAATCGCACACTTCTGTTCTAAGGAACACGTTTACCAGAACCTCAGTACAGAAGGTTGGAGTCGCAGATTGTATCAAAAATCATTGGGGATGAGAAGTAGGACCATAGAGATCTGGGGGGCCTCCTAAAAATTATTTCTGAAAGTTTCCCTCAGAAGCTGTTTCTGATGACACTTCAATCACTTCAGGATGCGGTCGTCCTGTGGAGTTTTCACCCCATGTGGCAGCAGATGGAAAAAGGCACCATCACACCAGGTGTCATCCCGTTCTGAGTGGTAATTAATCTTTTTGGTGAAATCAGTAGACGTGCCAAGATGAGGCGCCGTTCTCCTGAGTGGCAGTTTAGGGATGAGGCTTTGGAGAGATCGATTCAAAGTTTACTCAAGAACTTACTCATGGACTTGAGAGGGCATCATTTCTTGCCACATGTCTCATGTAAGGAGCAACGACTCCATGCCAGTGAGATAGTAGAGGTTAAGACAATGTCCCGGAGACACGGTGATATAAGATCAGAAAAATCACACCCGGACCTTCTGTGATAGAAACATAATCAGTAATAAGATGTCTGCTTTATTCCTCCACTAGGGGCAGCGATGATCACGACCACAGTGTGTGTGTGTGTGTGTGTGTGTGTGTGTGTGAGAGAGAGAGAGAGAGGCTCCTGACCCGGTGTGAGGAGTGTGATGGCGCAGCCCCCTCCCCCCGCGCCGGTCAGTTTGCTGTGCAGCCCGTGGGCGAGTGTAAGCTCACACAGTGTGTTCAGAGAGGTGTGACCCACGCCCATCACGTTCAGGTGCTGCTGGTTAATGTCTATTAAATCCTGAGGAGAAAAAGAACAGTGTGTGTGTGTGTTTGTGTGTGTGGGTGTGTGTGTGTGAGACAAACAAACAAACAATCAATTCAGTTATGATTATGGATCACGATTCTTTTGTGTGGTAACTCATGATTCCAGAATTTGTTTAAAAACTATTTTTACATTTATAATGAAGATGAACCGGTTGATCAGTTTAAACAGCCTGAGTTCTGAGACTTTGGAGGTTTTTGAGGAGGTAAAACGTCACAGTTTCTTTATAATCCTACAGGTGGCGCTCTCTGAACTATTTACACATCCCGGGTGTAGGAGTGAATTATTCACTGAGTTTGTTTAGAAATAATAATTACGGTGGATGTCAGAGATACACACCGCTCAGATACACACCGCTCAGTTAAATCTTACACTCTTGTATTTAAAGTTACATAGTTTAAACGCTGCACTCGAGTTTTAAGTGAGAAAACTAATGTTATAAGAAAGAGAATACATTTAATTACTCATTAAACTTTTCTAAAGGTTTAAAATTGTAAAAAATAAAATCAGGAGAGAAATGTAACAGCGAATCATGATGTTTATAAAATCATGATAGCAACTAACGATTATTTTAATAATCGATTGATCTGTCGATTATTTTTCTTCTTCGATTAATCGGCTAAAAGGTATTAAAAAAACTGAGAAAAGCATTCATTTCCAACCCTTCATTCAAAAAACAGAACTAAAATCTTTAGAAAGTGCACAAACATGTTGCTTCTTGAGCTGTTAAAATAATATGGACTAACACAAACAACATAAACATGTATGCTTTGCCAAACATATACAGTAGAACCTTGGATTACGAGCATAATTCGTTCCGGAAGCAGCTTGTATTCCAAAACACTCGTAAAAACACACCAATGGAATCACTGCTGTAAAGTAAAAAAAAAAAAAATTAACCTGCACTTTACCTTAAAAAAGAATCGCGACAGAGCAGTGTTTCTGTGTAGAGCAGAGAGAAAGAGTGTGTGTGTGGGTGTGTCTGTTAAGGTGAAAGTAGGAGGGGTCTGTGTGTCCAATGATGCCGCGCACACACACACACACAGCAGGCAAAGAGCAGCCTAAGCCTTAAGCAGAGAGAGAACATGGATTTTTAACCTCTCTAATGAGACTTGCTTTTACTTTACACGCGTACACACACACACACACACACACACACACACACACACACACACACACACACACACACACACACATACAGCCTTCGCCGTGTATCTTTCCTCTACCTCCGCTCGTATTTATTTATTTTTCGCTCCGCCCTGTCTATGAGGCGCTAAACTCTGCTAGCATCACAGCGTGAGACCGAGTGTGTTCACTCCGCTCCGCGATCGTCTAAAGGTTGTTTTTAATAATCAAATGTCTCAGTGTCGCGCGACACAACAAATCGATTATGAAATTCGTTGCCAACGATTTTAGTAATTGATTTTTATCTATTCGTTGTTGCATCGAGGTACCGTGATAATATCACATCAGGAGGTGACTGCTGATTTCTGACCAAAGTGTGTGTGTGTGTGTGTGTGTGTGTGTGAGTGTGTGTGTGTGAGTGTGTGTGTACCTCTAGCATACTGTAGTGTTTAGCTGAAGCTCCCTCTGTAGCCATCTCAGCAAGTGTACACTCACACATCTGAGACACGGCGTCTACTGACTCCAGTACAGGAACCATCACAGAGGGGTACTGTAACACACACACACATCATCACACACACACCTTCATCTGGGTTCCACACAGAACCGTCTCGTCTGATGAACCCCGTGTGTGTAGAGAAACGTCTCACCTGGTTTATTCTGTCCTTCACTCGAGACACCAGGTGTTTGGTGCTGCGCGGTACTTTAGTGTTGGTCAGGAGGATCCTCAGCGTGGGCACTCTGACACACACACACACACACACACACTCACAGTAATAACACAGAACTGGTTCACTGCTGCATTTAATTACAGTTTAAAAAAAAAAAAATGCAGAGGACACGTCGTCCTGTGTGTGTGTGTGTGTGTGTGTGTGTGTGTGTGTGTGTGTGTGAGAGAGAGAGTGGGAGAGAGTGTGTTTACCGGCTCAGTGGTGTAATTTTCCCAGCGTGGTACCGCAGAAAGCCACCTGCGCACACACACACACACACACACAGAGTGATGCTTCAGTGAATTGCGTCATCACTTTAGTAAAGTCACAGGAGACGTTCTGTCTCTCGTCTCACCCCACGTCCCCACGGCGTTGTCCACTCCTGACGGGTTGCCATGTATGATCTTTTCACCCTGAAACGCCCAGGTGTTAATCAGCTCCAGCTCCTGATCACTCCACCTGAAACACACACACGAACTTTTGAGCATTCATGATATAGCAGACATGAGTGTGTGCATGTGTGTGCACGAGAGAGAGTGTGAGAGAGAGTGTGTGTGTGTGTGTGCGAGAGTGAATGTGCATGAGAGTGTATCAGAGCTGGCCGATAAAACAGTTCCAGTATTTATTGACGAGACACAAGTGTTGATAACGATCGGAAAATGTTCGGTACAAAGCGCTTTAGTTTGATTGTTATGTGGCTTAGGGGTTAGGGTTTAGGGGTTAGGGGTTAGGGTGTTAGGGGTTAGGGGTGTTAGGGTTTGTGCCTTGCATGAATGCTATGCTATGAGTGACAAGCAAACAGACAATAAGCCGTGTTGCTCTCGGGTTGGGTCGAGTCATCGCCACCTCAGGTCAGAATAACACACACGTGAAAACGGGGGGCTGCGACCTGAAGCACTGAGGACATCATGGATAAAAAAGGACGCATCAGCTCTCCAGTTTATTGGTTTCTTTCCTTCTGACCAACACCAGGGGTCCGTTCTTCGTACGTCGCTTGACACATCCGGGATGAAGTGACACATCTAAGATGAGATCATCGTGCTAATTACGATCCGGCTAATTCGGTTCTTCGAGCACACCTGTTGTTGATGATTAGTGTAGCTGGACTGAGTTGTCTAGGATTATTGCGCGCTCGTGCGTTGGTTTAAAAGGCGATATGCATCGACAGTAGAAACACTGATCACAAGCCCTCCGATTGGTTGACGAAATGGAAAAAGAGCGGCTCAATTATTTTTAGTCAGACGAGTTATGCGCTGAAATGCCCCCTGCCATGGATTGACCCCCCTACATAATCACTATTAAATATTATATTAGAACATAAATTCATAGGTTAATGCTTTACAAATTACAAGAGAAAATAAAATAAAATAAGCAATATGAAAATAAATGTTGTATATGAAAAAATAGAAATACAGTTTTTTAAAATACATTTAAAAACAAATATTAATATTTCAGTTTTTTCATATACAACATTTATTTTCATATAAATATAAAACATTTATTTTATATTGTTTATTTTATAATAAAATTAGTTTCGTCCAATTTTTTTTTATATATTTTATTATATATAAATATTTATTTGCATATTCATGACAAACCGCTGAAAAATAAATGTGTTACAAAATAAACATTATACAAGAATTTGTATTAATGGTCTTGACGGCTGTCTCGTGCCGAGGGTTTATTATGATAGTAATATCATATTTAATAATAATACACCTATGAATTTATGTAAAATAAAAAATAAATAAACTTCTTGGCCAAGTGTGGAAACTCATTTCCCCGTCTTGACCACTTGACCACCTCCACCCTCTGGAACCTGAAGCGTGTGGTTCTGTGGTTCTGTACTGCAGCTCAACAAACAGCCCACAAACAGTCAGTGACGGAGACGAACTCGGCCACAACGGCGTATAAAAAGCTCCTCTGAGCGATGATACAATGATGAGACCCACGCGATCGCGCGCTACACTGCTAAAGAATCGCTAACACTCAGCGTGGTGGAGAAGTTGATCTCTGCGATGTTGTCTCGAACAGCAGGGACTTTACACTGACTGAAATCCCGGCACTTCATGGGGACTGTAGGAGTCTTAGAGCGAGACGTCGTCTGGACGAGCCGCACGCGTGACCCGACATCAGACTGACGACACCTGGGATCTAAAGAGTAAAGACCACACGGTGATGCTCTGATCTCACGTGGTCTGAATAAACACAACCGAGTGTGTACAGTATCACGACCGACGGCAGGACGGAGACACTCGGTTGTCCAGGGGAGTTAAGCTGTTAATTAATATTTACATAATCTAAAGTATACAGAGAAACTATTTTTCTGTATTTCAGATATTGTAAAATTTTTACTATAAACTTATTATATTCTTTTTTCATATTTATAATCATAATTTGAATATTTTCCTTTCATACCTTATTTTTCGTTTTATTACTCACTCACGCTCACTCATCTTCTATACGCTTTATCCTTACTTCAGCCTTTTCTTTTTATTATTATATTCTTATTTAGAATAGTTTTTTTTGTTTTTTTTTAGTACAGGGGCAGTTGTTAAAAACATTTCTCTCTGCATATCATACAGTGTGTGACCGTGTATGTGTGTGTGTGTGTGTGTGTGTGTGTGTGTGTGTGTGTGTGTGTGTGCGTGACAAATTAAATTTTAAGTTAATTTGATTTGAATCATTAAACTGTACTTTTAATATTTTGGTGTTTTACAGTTTCATACTTATATTTCCCCCAAAAAATAAGTTGATTATACTTTATTACACATCTTTCTGTTCATTTGATTTGTCACGCGCACACACACACACACACACACACACACACACGGTCACACACTGAGAGTGAGTGTGTGTGTGAAAGTGAGTGAGTGAGTGAGTGTATATGGGCATGAGTGTGTCTGAGAGTGAGTGTGTGTGTATGTGTGAGAGAGAGTATGCGTGTAAGAGTGAGTGTGTGTGTATGTGTGAGAGAGAGTATGCGTGTAAGAGTGAGTGTGTGTGTATGTGAGAGAGAGAGTATGCGTGTAAGAGTGAGTGTGTGTGTATGTGTGAGAGAGAGTATGCGTGTAAGAGTGAGTGTGTGTGTATGTGTGAGAGAGAGTATGCGTGTAAGAGTGAGTGTGTGTGTATGTGTGAGAGAGAGTATGCGTGTAAGAGTGAGTGAGTGCGGGAGTGAGTGAGAGTGTGTGAGAGTATATCAGTGTGTGTATGTGAGTGAGTGTGTGTGTATGTGTGTAAGTGAGTGTGTGTGTATGTGCATGAGTGTGTGTGTGTATGTGCATGAGTGTGTGTGTGCGTGTGTATGTGTGCAAGTGTGTGTATGAGAGTGAGAGTGTGTGTGCGTTCATGTGAGCGTGTGTGAGTGTGTGAGTGAGTGAGTGAGTAAGAGTGTATTTGTGTGAGTGTGAGTGTGTGTGTGTGTGTGTGTGTGTGTGTGTGTGTGTGTGTGTGTGTGAGACCTGGCTGTGTCCCGGCTCGGTGTTAGAGGACAGCTGACGGTTCCTCTGGCGGTGAGCAGAGCAGCAGAGACACACACACTGTACGCCGCGCTGGAGCCCAAACCTGCTCCTGTGGGCAGCTCAGACCACACACACACCTTCAGACCGGGCAGGACTCTGTGTTTACACACACACACACACACACACACACACACAGTGACATCATATCCCCCTGTACTGCTCTCCTGAGTCAGCGGTGTTGTGTGAGACGTGTGAGCTCTTACTCCTGACGTGTGAACACACACAGGTAGGTGTAGAGGAAGGCCAGCACTGCCACGCCCCCGGTGTCTGTGGGTCCATCAGCCACGCCCACAAACTCCCTCAGCTTCCTCACCAGCTCATCGTCCAGCTCTGTGGGGGTCCTACACTCACCTACACACCGTCAGGAGACACACACACACACACTGATCAGAGCTGTGTCAGCGTATAGAGACGCGTGTGTGTGTGTGGATGAGCCGTACCGGTACAGTGAGACAGCAGCGGTTTGAGTGCGGGGACGTCCCAGCGCAGGAACGTCTGGATATTAGGGAGACTGAGACACACCTCGGGCGTGGACGTCACCTGGAGCCGCAGGTACGTGCGGAGGTTCAGGCTCACCGCCAGCGCCACCTGTGTGAGGACACGCCGTTAGACAAGAAACTCTTTTCTTATTTTAATTCTGATTATACTGACGTTAAAGATGATTTATAATAAAATTCATGGTTTTAATATCGTTTGTGCGACTGCTTTATTTAAAAAAACTAGTGTAAGTACGCATTAATTAAAGAACTGTACAACTGTCTGTTCAAAAAGTTAAAATTTTAAATCTGATCTGATCATTAATGTAATCAGTGATATTATTATTATTATTATGATGATTATTTGGGGTTGAAGCCCACGTACATGTCTGTGTGTCTCTCTGTACAGCAGAACTCTCTGTCTAACTTATTAACACAAAGAAATCCCATTCTGTAAGGTTGAGTATCTTACGCCTTGTTTACACTAAGTCGTCCTTCTTTGGTGCTCAGACAAATACACTCCCTGTTCGGTAATCGGAGAGTGAATCACAGATGAGAAATGGAAAAAGTAGATCAAAGGATAAAGATGAAGTTTTGTCTTAAAACCACTCCAGCGTGTTAAAATTCACTTATACCACTTCAGCGCTGTTATTTCAGCCAAAGTGAAAATATGAACTAATCCCAGTCAAAATATTCACTTTATCTTTTCTAATTAATATCTATTGGTGCAGGTGTTTGTTTACATTGAGACAGTAGCGCATTAGTAGATTATTTTACAGTAGATTATTAAATCCCACACATAACTGTTCATAACATCACTTTTACTCCACATTTAGATTCACTGATGGTGCAGATTAAACTTCAGGCAGAGATCTAAGGACTGCAGGAGATTCAGTAAAGTCTAGACAGACAGACACATGTGTTTCTGAGACTGGTTTCTGTCCCTTCCATTTATAAAACGTAACTTTATCATTAAAAAGGAAAGTTCTGATTAATGTCCAGACAAAACCTTCTATTATTGATATACAGTAGATTTTAAAAGGCGAACGCGCGCCCTCTGCTGGCGGACAATCAGATCTGCAGCCTGGTATTAATTTAAACAGTGAGCTCAGACCAGAAACTGTGTGTGTGTGTGTGTGTGTGTTATACCGTTTACCTTCCCGTGCACTACAGCGTGCTCTCCGTGCAGGATTGATTTCCCCGGAGCTGAAATTAAACACTCCTGAACACACGCCATGTCAGTTAAAAATCACACTCACATTCCGGCAAAACCCTACTCAATTCTAAACTTCTAATACAGGTGGTAATACAAAATATGATAATATCCGTTGAAATTCTCTTTACAGAATGTACAGAATTAGTCCTACAATTACATTTATACAGGCAAAAACTCCACAGGATTCAAAGAACGCGAATAATTTAGCTCATTTTCAGACTGAGAGACTCTCTCACTCTCTGACTTCCTCATAAGAGATAAAAACACGCCGCTCGCTGGCCAATCAGAACCTGGATACACACGCACGGGCGGGACACGGACCAATCAGAGTGCACGTCACCACATCGTGTCATCAGCAGTCTGCCAGCAGATCCCGCCCACTCAGCTACGGAGACCGAGTGAGGACAAAACAATGCGGAACCACGGGAAGGTTACAGAGAAGCGTTTAAGATGAGAAATGAGTGCGTTAGATATAAACTGTAGTGAATTAACTTTACAGTCGAGACATTAACAAGGTGTCTGGATGGTTTATTAATAAATTGAAACAAAAGATGAATAATGATAATAATGGTTGTTGTTGTAACGAAGTGCTGCAAATTAAAATAACGAACACAAAACAAACATCACCATCACCTTCATCATCACCTTGATGTTCATCATCATCACCTTCATTATTATTATCATCACCGTCACCAGCATCATCACCTTTGTTATTGTCCCCATCATCATCATCATCATCACTTTTATCACCTTGATATTCATCATCATCATCATCATCATCACCTTCATCACCTTGATATTCATCATCATCTTCATCATCATCACCTTCATCATTATTATCATCACCTTCACCACCACCATCACCTTTGTTATTATCCCCATCATCATCATATCATCATCATCATCATCATCATCATCATCACTTTTATCACCTTCATCATCAACATCACCTTCATCACCTTAATATTCATCATCATTATCATCATCATCATCATCATCATTTTCATCACCATCACCATCACCTTAATAATTATTATCATCATCATCAACATCATCATCATCATCACCTTCATCATTATTATCATCACCTTCACACCTTCACTACCTTCACTACCTTCACTACCACCATCACCTATGTTATTATCCCCATCATCATCATATCATCATCATCACCATCACCTACATCACCTTAATATTTATCATCATCATCATCATCATCATCAACTTCATCATTATTATCATCACCTTCACCACCACCATCACCTTTGTTATTATCCCCATCATCATCATCATCATCATCATCATCACCATTACCTTAATATTCATTATCATCATCATCATCATCATCATCACCTACATCATCATTATCATCACCTTCACCACCACCATCATCTTTGTTATTATCCCCATCATCATCATCATCATCATCATCATCATCATCACCTTCATCACCTTAATTTTCATCACCATCACCTTCATCACCTTAATATTATCATCATCATCATCATCATCAACATCATCACCTACATCATCATCATCACCTTCACCACCACCATCATCTTTGTTATTATTCCCATCATCATCATCATCATCATCATCATCATCTTAATATTCATCATCATCATCATCATCATCATCATCATCATCATCACCTTCATCACCTTAATATTCATTATCATCATCATCATCAACATCATCACCTACATCATCATTATCATCACCTTCACCACCACCATCATCTTTGTTATTATCCCCATCATCATCATCATCATCATCATCATCATCATCACCTTAATTTTCATCACCATCACCTTCATCACCTTAATATTATCATCATCATCATCATCATCATCAACATCATCACCTACATCATCATCATCACCTTCACCACCACCATCATCTTTGTTATTATCCCCATCATCATCATCATCATCATCATCACCTTCATCACCTTAATATTCATCATCATCATCATCATCATCATTTTCATCACCATCACTTTCATCACCTTAATATTATCATCATCATCAACATCATCATCACCTTCATTATTATTATCATCTTTACCACCACCATCACCTTTGTTATCATCCTCATCTTCATCATCTCCATCTTCATCATCATAATCAACACCTTCACCATCATCAATGTCATCATCATCTCCTTCATCCCCCTCCTCCTCATCATCACCAACACCTTTATCATCATCATCATGTTTATTTCTAAAATTAAGTTAAAGTTATTAATGGTGATGATAATGACGATTGTTTTTATAAAGTGCTGCAAATTAAAATACTGCCCACAAAACAAAACAGTTTATACACAGACATGTACAGACACATGTAGAAAATAAGTTAATCTTTTGTATGTTATTATGTGCATATAAAGTTTCCATTTAACTTTCTAACCCTTAATCAATATTTTGTTGAATAAATCTGGTGGTAAAAGTTTTAGGTCTAGAGAAAGAGTTTGTTTTATATGTAAAGTCATTCGTCAGTATTAACAAAATCTATTTATTAAAAATTCTAGAAATATATTCTGTTTATCGTGAATGAACAAAATTCTACTGAAACGTAACTTGTTTAGTTATTACACATTACAACAATAAACATAATTTATTTGTTTATTTGTTTATTTATTTAAGCTGCTAATATGTAACAACATACAACTTACAGACAAAATCGGTTGTGTTTTGTTGAATCTTAAATTAAATTGCAACCAAGGACAAAGTTAAGTCTAGTCCCACGCAGTGTCCATAAAAAGACGTCATCACTGGGATTAAGCACTGGCTCTCCTGCAGTTTTCCAGTTAACCGACATTCCTCTCCACCCCCTCCTCTGTGCTATGCGTCAGGAGTCTGGTATATACGAGTCTCAGAAGGTCTCAGATAAACTTGGGTCGATTTAAAAACATATTTTTGATTTCTTGAGAATCAGTTCCTAACACATAATACTTTTTGCACAGAAAATACAGACATTCCTTATGGTGTAAAATACATGTGTGTCAAATGCTAAAGCTTTTACTCGTTACTTTCTGTACACACATTCCTGACATGGTTTTTGTTACAAGACACATATTACATTTTCTTGAATAGTTTTACATTTCACACACCATTAGGAGTATTTTACACCATAAGGAGTGTCTGTATTTGGAGTGTTTCATGCTGTGCAAAAAGTATCATGTGTAAGGAAATAAATCTCAAGATGTTTTGAAATCAAAAATATGTTTTGAATGACCCAAGTTTAGAGGTGGTGGTGGAGAGGAATGTCAGTTAACAGATGAACATCATGAGAGCCAGTGCTTAATCACGATGATGACGTGTGCAGCTCAGGGCCAGATAGGGTCCAGATGATTACAGAACTATAGAACAATTCAGATAAACAAGACGCTCTGGAAAGAAGAGACACTTGAGTCCAGGGAGCCAGACACGTACTCCTGCTGGTGTGATGGAGCCCTCAGCTGCGCACTTCACCACCGTGATTAAGCACTGCTTCTCATGCTGTTCATCTGTTAACCGACATTCCTCTCCACCCCCTCCCCTGTGCTATGTGTCAGGAGTCTGGTATATACAAGTTTCAAAAGATCTCAAATAAACTTGGGTCGATTCAGAAACATATTTTAGGATTTCTTGAGATTCAAAGGAATAAGTGTAAAATACAAGGATAATACACGCGATTAACTGATCTTGATCAATGTTGAATGTAACTGATAAAAACAAATCAATGACAAATAGATATATATTGTGAGAAATTTGTGAATCCTTATAAAAATGCTCTTTCCGTGACATTTTGTAAACAAGAATATGCTGAAGAAACCTTTTGGTTCCTTTTGTTTAATTAATTCTTTGTTTATGTCACCATGAGCTGAGTCCCAGGTGCTCCAGCTTGGTGGTGAGTGTGGAGGGAATTATGGTATTAAATGCAGAGCTGTAGTCGATGAAGAGCATTTTAACATAATTCCCTCTCTGAGGGTCCAGGTGAGTGAGCGATGTGTGGAGGAGATGAGAGATGGCATCGTCTGTGGAGCGGTTTGGACCAGTGAGTCCGGTAGTAAAGAAATTATGAAGTCTCTGACCAGGTGCTCAAAGCACTTCATCACTACTGAGGTACTGAGGGCTACAGGGCGATAGTCATTGAGGGAAGCAGGATAAGGTTTCTTTGGGACAGGAACAATGATGGACTCTTTGAAGCATGTGGGGATCACCGACTGAGATAAAGAGATATTGAATATCTCAATGAAAACAGGTGTTAGCTAGTCTACGCAGGCTCTGAGGATACGACCTAAGATGCCATCTGGTCCTGCTGCTTTCTTGGTGTTCACTCTTTTGAAGGCTCTCCTCACGGCATGCTCGGTGATGATGAACGCGCTTCCGGTGCTGACAGTGTCTTCCTGTCCCGTTAGTGCCACTAGCGATGCTCCTCTAGTTTCCTCCCATAGCGCTGCTTCGCCTCTTTCACCGCTTTCGGGACGTTATATGACGCAGCCTTGTATGGTTCCATGTCCCCCAACGCGAGTCCCGTGTTGTAGGCAGCGGTGCGAGATCTCAGAGTGTTGCGGATGGTTTTATTTACCCACAGCTTCTGGTTGGGAAACGTTCTGATAGTCTTTTTCTCTACGGTATCATCCGCTAGTTTCCTGATGAATTCCACAACCGCTACCCTCACTCTCAGCACTGGAGCCCCCCAGGGTTGTGTTTTGAGCCCCCTGCTGTACTCTCTGTACACCCACGACTGCGTAGCCACTACCAACTCCACCGCCTTCATCAAGTTTGCTGGCGACATGGTCGTGGTCGGTCTGATCACGAACAACGACGAGTCGGCCTATCTGGAGGAGATTGGAAATCTGGAGAACTGGTGCCAGAGAACCAATCTCCTCCTGAATGTCAGCAAGACAAAGGAGCTGATATTGGACTTCAGTACAAAGCAGGAGTGGAACTATTAGACCCCCGTCATCAACAGGAGCCCAGTGGGGAGAGTGGGCAGCTTCAGATACCTCTGTGTTCACATCACGCAGGACCTGTCATGGTCCTGTCACATCAACACCATGGTAAAAAAGGCCCGGCAGCGTTTCTACCACCTCAGACGCTTGAGAGACTTCAGACTGCCCTTCAGGGTGCTTAGGAATTTCTACTCCTGCACCATAGAGAGCATCCTGACGGGAAACATCACAACCTGGTTCGGGAACAGCACTATGCAGGACAGACGAGCTCTACAGAGGGTGGTGCGATCAGCTGAGCGCATCATCCGCACTGAGCTCCCTGACCTGCACTCGATCTACAGCAAGCAGTGCTGGACCAAGGCCAGGAAGATCTTGAATTACATTTTTCTACCGTATTTCTTTTATTCATATTTATTTCCTATTATAAGCTTTAATTCTCTTTAAGGTCACCGGCGGTCGTGTAAGCATTTCACTGCATATCGTACTGTGTATGACTGTGTATGTGACAAATAATATTTGAATTTGAATTTGATTTGAGCACTGACAACGTCTAGACAAGTCTATATTTTTTGCCATTTGGATCACCAAAAGGGATGCTACACTAACTAGGAGTGCCTAGGTGTTCTAGTTAAGCACATGCACACAGACTGGGGGTGAAGGAGGAGCTTCCATCTGCCAGTGGGTGAATTACAAATACACTTTTCTTTATATCTTCATAAAAGAAGTGTATCAAAAACTTCACCAGCTAGAAGTTTTTGCCTTGAGAAAGGACACACCTTCACCCATAAGCAAGACAAGGTGTGTATGCCTTTGGATGTGTGTGAGCACCATAAAATGTGCTCCTCGCTCATCAGCTTAAGAGAGCCACATACAGTAAGTGTGTGTCCAGCTCACAGAGAGTAAGTGAAATAAGCAGTGTGAGTAGTGTGTGTTCCCTTTCAAAAGCTACACTCGATGCCGCGTAAAAACGCTATGGGAACACCATTTTGTGTTGCCGGTTGTGAAGCATGTGTGTATCAAACACGCCAAATTTTTGGCTTATATAACCTCGGTCAGGTGACGTCATCTGATGAGACGCACCTGCAGGTCCTCAGATCTTTTTGTCTTCAGGACTGCTTTGTGTTTGCGTGTGTGTGTGCTAGCAAATTAAAGAAAAAAGTGTTTAACTCAACAATAATCTGGCAGAGTTTCCAACGAGATGCGTGCCTCCTTGTGATAGAAATCAGTTTCGGAGGGCGATCTCCACACTTTTTGTTTCGAGTGTTTGGGCGAAGAGCACGCTCTCCTTGGGCTTCAAGGAGACTGTGAGCACTCACTCCAGCGAGGAAAGCTCTTTTTGGCAAGGCCTGGCTCACATACAGTGTACAGTGAATACAGTGTATTTTTCCTGTGTGGAGCAAACTCAGTTAAAGTAGCTCTATTCCACACCTCCAAATTAATTTGGAATTAGACTTCAAGTATGCTAACACCTGACTCCAATTAGCTTTTTTGAGGTCATTTACTCAAGGATTTACATACTTTTTCCTCTAGCACTATGAGATTTTTGTGGTTGTTCTCAATAAAGACATGAAAGATCAGAATTTTTTGTGTTATTATTTTAGGAACATTATATTAGTCAATACTCTGGCCTTAGATGAAGATCAAATCACATTTTATGACAGATTAATGCAGAAAACAATGATATTCCATACTTCTTCTTGACACTGTAATTCTTGTAAATTAATCTCATAAATTTAACACACAGTTACAGTTTATAATGGTGTGATTTTTATGTTTCAATAAATATTGAATATTTAATTTCTGTACTGTAAAATTTCCACAGTAGTGATGTAGTGATGATGTCTGCGCTGACATACCCTGCACACGGAGCAGGCAGTAGGGAGCACCTTTTGAAGTACACTGTGGAACGAAACACAGCCTCAGTTCTCCCATGGGCTAGAAAGTCACGGTCTGGTGGTTTTTAGTCAGCACAACAAACTCGGAAGATAAGAGAGCTGTTTACGTTGTGTTACTGCCAGCTGTACTTTAGTCCTTTTAAGAATGTGTCACAGAGGATGGACATAAATGAAAAGAGTGCGTTTTTTTCACTAATTTGTGTGTGAAATGCGCCAGACGCACAAGAAAAAAAATCACTGGATACAGTCTAAAGAAAGTAAAATGGCCAAAATATGTACATTTAAATTAGTTCTAGTGAAAGCTGGTGGGTTTTAAAATATAAGGAACAGACAGAACAGACATATACAGTCAAGTCCATAAATTTGGGAATAAGGCATTTGGCCTCTGTACACCACATTAAATTTGAAATTAAACATGACGTGAGTAAAGTCGAGACTTTCAGCTTTAATTCAAGAGGTTTGAAAAAAGTGTGGCATCATTTTTGAGGGGACTCATAATTAATGGTACAAATAATAGGACGACAAGCAGTCAGTCATCCAAGTGACCAGGTGTGTCTTGTTCATGACCAGGTGTCCTGTTCCCTTGTTACTGCATCGTTTAGCGACAATATATTTCTTATCTTGGCAATATTTTTGAGGTGAAAGAATGCTATCCTGGTAATATTATCTACATAAGCTTCAAATAAAAGGCAGGAATATATAATCACACCGGAGTCTTTTACTATTGCACTTGATGGAACAGAAAGGCCACCTAAAGTTACAGTGTGATCTAAAACTTACTTCTAGCTGTATGCGGTCCTATGACTAGAACTTTTGTCTTGTCAGGATTAAGCAAAAGGAAGTTAATTAGCATCCAATTTCTTATATCCTGCACACATTGCTCAACTTTAGTAAGCTGGTTTTTCTTACTGGTTTTGCTGAGACATATAACTGTGTATCATCAGCATAACAATGAAAACTAATACCATGTTTACGGATTATGTTGCCCAGAGGAAGCATGTAAAGGGAATAAAGCAGTGGGCCTAAAACTGAACCCTGTGGAACACCAAACTCCACTAGAGAGCATGCAGAATAATCACCATTTAAGTCTACATACTGATAAAAATCGGTCGAATAGAATCTGAGCCAGGAGAGGGCTGTACCCTTAATTCCTCCTACATTTTCTAATCTGTGAAGAAGCATACCATTATCAATGGTGTCAAAAGCTGGGTAGCAGATTTCAGGTAGCAAAAGTGGACCTCTTTGCCACGCAAGAAACAGCAAATGTCCCCTTTACTACTCTCTGACTCTTCCAGCTCCCCTGGGTCTGGACGCCTTGGCCTGTACGTGGCTCAGATTACGCCTTTATGCATTTTTTTCTGATAGCTCTGCTCCCGGGGGTCTTGGCGAGGGTCGTCAACAGGGTTTGCGCCTCTTACTGATAGTGCCCCATTGGCCGACCAGAGTGTGGTTCTTAGATCTAATATCTTTCCTCGACGGCTCACCGTGAGTGATTCTTACGTCTCAGGCGCAGTGGACAATATTTCATGCCTGGCCCGAGCTTTGGAACCTTCACGTTTGGCTGCTGAACGGGACCAACTACGTCAAGCTGGTCTTCCAGCCAGCATAATTGACACTATTCTAAGTGCTAGGGCTCCCTCCACTAGAAGAGCTTATGCCCTCAGATGGAATGTATTTGAAAGTTGGTGCATGACAAAACATGTAGACCCAGTCCACTGCCGAATTGTTTCAGTGCTGGAGTTTCTGCAGGAAAAGTTGTGCTCGGGCTTGTATGTATAGCGACTATTTTAGCCTGCCACGTTCTGATTGATGGGGTTTCTGTGGGAAAGCACCCTTTAGTTGTCCGTTTCATTCGTGGAGCTAAACGATTGAGGCCACCCACTAGAGCCACTGTCCTATCGTGGGACTTATCTATCGTGCTCGAAGGTCTAATTGACACCCCTTTCGAACCACTAGTCAGCGCCTCAGGTTTCTGACCCTTAAGATGGTTTTTCTATGGCCATTACCTCTCTGAAGAGAATTGGAGATCTGCACGCCTTGTCAGTCTCCCCATCCTGCCTAGACTTTGCCCCTGGGCTAGTCAAGGCCATTTTGAATCCTCACCCGAACTATCTTCCGAAAGTTCCATTCTCAACGATGCACCCTGTTGTTCTTGAAGCTTTCTGTCCTCCGACTTTTACAGCTCTGGAGCAGGAGAGACTTCACTTGTCCAGTACATGCTCTCCAGATTTACGTCCACCGCACCAGCCAGTGGCGTAAGTCAGGGCAGCTTTTTATATACTATGGGGGCCGCAACCGGGGGGCGGCCGCCACTACACAGACCTTGTCACACTGGGTGAGAGATGCTATTGCCCTCTCCTATGAGGCGCGTGGGCTCACTTCGCCTCTAGGAATTCAACCAGGGGGATCGCCCTTTCCGCACATACTTGTTAGATTTTATAGTCTGGATGTTCATGCTACTCCGGGCTCACAGGTCCTCAAGTCAGCCTCCCAAAGATAGTTCTGAGACCTCTTTGGCCTTTGTGCACACACGCTACACAACCTTGGGGTCCAGACACTTGCAGTGCCTGCGTGACCGGACGTCCCTTCAGACAAAATCGATCTGAGGAATGTTTCCGGTTTACTCCTATTTATAACCTGCAGGTGCGTCTCATCAGATGACGTCACCTGACCGAGGTTATATAAGCCAAAATTTGGCGTGTTTGATACATACATGCTTCACAACCGGCGACACAAAAAGATGTTCCCATAGCGTTTTCACGCAGCATCTCGTTCCTGCCTTTTCAGGAAACAGGGTTACAGCAAAGTAACCCAAGACGATCCTTCACAAAAGCTTCAAACAACTCGTAGCGCTTTAGAACAGAAAGGACAGATTAGAATTTGCCAGAAAAAAATTTCAGATTCTTTGGACTGACATAATCAAAATTAACTTAGACGAGGATGATGAGAAGAGAAAAGTATACTCATGATCTAAAGCATGCCACATCGTCTGTTAAACATGGGGAAGGCAG
The DNA here is from genome assembly GCF_024256425.1 of Clarias gariepinus. Taxonomy (NCBI): domain Eukaryota; kingdom Metazoa; phylum Chordata; class Actinopteri; order Siluriformes; family Clariidae; genus Clarias; species Clarias gariepinus. Next base: position 3,758,870 of record NC_071120.1, on the reverse strand, counting down.
TGTTGTGGCATAAGTTTGTATGGCTGCAAATTGAACCAGGCAGTAATAAACAAAAGTAGCAGGGTAAAATCTGAAGTGTATCTGAAGTGTAAAGGGCCATCCTCTCTGCCCAGATTCAGCCAAATACTGCAAAACTGACCCTGCTTCATACTGCAGATAGATGAGCTTCTCAAGGCAAAGACATAGTATATTGTTCATTGGCCAAGTCATTTACCTGATCTCAACCCAATAGAGCATACTTTTTACTTACCATAGACAAGCCTGAAGGCTAAAAGACCAAGAAACAAGCAGCAGCTAAAGGCAGCTGTAGTAAAAACCTGGCAAAGCATCCTGAGGAAGGAAACCCAGTATTTGGTCATGTCTATGGGTTCCAAACTTCAGGCAGTCATTGACTGCAAAGGCTTTTTATTATTGATGAGTCTTATCACAAAAGACAAAAGGTGTGTGTGTGTGTGTGTGTGTGTGTGTGTACAAAAATGGATGGAATTCCTAAATGGTTAATGTCACACTTTTGTCAACCCCCCGGAATTAAAGTTGAAAGTCTTGACTTCACCCACATCTTGAGTGATTCATTTTAAATTTAGTGAGCTTGTGTACAGATGACAAATGCTAAAAAATGTCTTTATTCCACATTTTATGGACTTGACTGTATCATATAACATATTACACAGTAACATTCAACAGAAACACCTTATTCACAGGAACCTGTATAGCAGAGCCTCCACATCATCTACACTAATTATAACCACAAGGTAAAGAACTGGAATGTTCTTAAAGGGCTGAGTCAATCACCTGACCTCAACCCAACTAAGCATACACACACACACACACACACACACACACACACACACACACACAGCAACTAAAGGGGACTGCAGTAAAGAAAAGCAAAGGGGTTCAAGGAGGAAACTCAAGATCTGGTGATGTCCATGGGCCTCAGACTTCAGATATCACTGACTGCAATAGACTCCAACTTTGGATCCTAGTGTTAAAAACAATGGTTATATTCATAATTCTACAATTCTATGCAATTTTATTTAAACCATTAAAACTAGAAATGACTTGGTAAAAGGATTAGTGTGATGTTTTATTTAAAGACCTTGAATTAAAGCTGAAGGTCTACACTGATCATTTGATTTTATCAAATCCCCTTTTAGGAGTTAGAAAGTGTAAATCTGTTCTCTGAAAAACAGTTTTCCTCTTACCAGAGTTCTTTTTCTTCCAGACCACAATTCAAGCAACGACGGTGACGAGAGCGATGAGCGCCTTGACTACAGCAGTGATGACAGCAATCGGTGCTTCACCTGTTAAATCAGCACAGAGTCTTTATTATCTGCTGCAGCAAGAAATCAGTTTTCACTCTCTACAGCTCTAGTTTATTAGGACCTTTTGGTACTTCTCGCACTAACTCCTTCTCCAAGCTGCTGTGCTGAACCATGCAGGTGTAGTTGTGTTTCTGCAGCTCCTCAGCTGGAACTTTCAGAATGCTTCTCCTCTGGAAGCTTCCATCCTGGTTGGGTAACGTCTCTCTGAGCTCCACGTCCTCCTGCATCTCCTCTACCTCCTTCTGCCAGGTGATCATGACTGCTTTGGGGAAGAAACCTGTAGCGTGACACACCACCTCTGAAGAAGGAGAGTGTTTATGAAACACCGACACATCAGGAACAACTGCAGAGACACACAGAAACAGACATTAATATTAAAACCCTGAAAAAAAACTGAAAACTGATTTTATATGCAAAACAATTTAGACAGCCAGAGATGTTCCCTACATTCAAATTAAATTATATCTTATGTACAGTATATACCCTCAGCGACCACTTAATTAGGTACACCTGATCAACTGGTTGTTAATGCAAATATCTAATCAGCCAACATGCCAGCAATTCTATGCTGTTCAAGACGATCTGCTGAGGTTCAAACTGAATATCAAAATGGGGAAGAAAGGTGATTTAAATTACTTTAAACATGGTATGGTAGTTGGTGCCAGGCAGTTTACAATATGTTTGAAACTGCTAATTTACTGGGATTTTCACACACTACCACTGATAGGGTTTACAGACAGTGGTCTGAAAAAGTAAAATTCTCCAGTGAGCAGCAGTTCTTTGGGCAAAAATGGCTTGTTGATGCCAGGGGTCAGTGGAGAATGACCATACTGGTTCGAGCTGATAGAAAGGCAACAGTAACTCAAATAACTCTATTACAACTGATGTATGCTGAAGAGCATCTGTAGTACCTAGTGATACTATGGAGTACCTAATGAATGCACATCTAACCTTGTAGCAGATGACAGCAGAACAGGAGACTATGGCTACAATTAAATTGGACAATAGAAAAATTGGAAAAAATTTACTTGGTGTAATCAGTTTTGATTTCTGCCACAACATTCGGATGGTAGGGTCAGAATTTGGCCTAAACGACTTGAAAACATGGATCTATCCTGTTTTGTATCAGCAGTTCAGGCTGCTGCTGGTGTAATGTTGTGGGGAGATTTTCTTGCCACACTTTGGGCAGAGTATAGATTGTGAATATATTGGTAGAAGGATGCTGAGGTTGGAACTGCCAGGCAGGAGATCTAGAGGAAGACCAAAGAGGAGATTTATGAATGGGAGGACATGAAGTTAGTTGATGTGAGAGAAGAGGATGCAGAGGATAGGGTTAGATGAAGGCAAATGATTTGCTTTTGTGAGCCCTAAAACGGAACAGCCAAAAGACAAAGAAGAAGTACCGATTAGGCATGGTTTAAATGTGACAGCCTACCAGGGTATTGTTCCTTACCGTGTGCATCCCTTCATGACCACAGGATTATGCACCATGTAAAGCTGAAATAATCCTAAACTGGTTTCGTGGACATGACAATGAGATCACTGTACTCAAACGGCCTCCACAGTCACCAGATCTCAATCCAATGGAGCACCTTTGGGATGTGTTGGAACTGGAGACTTGCATCAGGGATGTGCAGCCAACAAATCTGCAGCAACTGCGTGATGCTCTTATGTCAATATGGAGCAACAACTCTAAGAAATATTTCCAGCACCTTGTTGAATCTATGCCACAAATTAAGGCAGTTCTGAAGGTGCTCAGACACACATACACGACATAAGGTCTTACAGAAAAATGGTAATTTTGTTAAGAACATGGAAAAAGAAGGGATTTTAAGGAGGGAGGGAGAGAGGAAAGAAAAGGAGGAAAAGATCAAGGATGTGCACATGCAGGTCCGGTGGCACTGCCCAGCTGGCATGTACTGTAGGCACTCATCTGGCGAGCAACCCCTCCTTTGAAAGAGTGAAGCATGCCCAGGGTCTATTGATGTTTATTTGCTGCCAGCCGTGTTAGATTTAATGGCCCCGCCCCTTAACACACCTGCAGAAGGGGAGGCTGCCTATCAAGTGAGCTCCCAGGAGTGAGTGTGAAGTGAAAAAAGATTTTGGCGCACATGTCACTGATGAACCCGTGACAATGTGGATTTGTACAGTGGTTCTAGTAGTGCTAATAGGGCGGTCCCTATCCCTTCCCCTGCACAAGACAACTGATGGTCTACAGGTTAAAAATGCAAGAAATGTCATGGCACACCTGTGAACTGAAAAGCATTCCAGGTGACAACCTCATGAATCTGATAAGAGAATGCCTTAAGTGTGCCAAGCTGTCATCAACGTTAATTGTAGCTACTTTGGACAATCTAAAACTAAAACCATTTTCTGGGTTGCTTAACACTTTTTTGTTTACTGTATAATTCCATATGTTTTAATGTACAATGTTGAAAATTATAAAAATAAATAAAAATAAGAAAAAACACTGAGGAAGAAGGTGTGTCTAAACTTGAGTGTCAGAGTATGTTAAAAATGTGTTAGTGTGTGCAGTATGTGTGTGTGTGTGTGTGTGTGTGTGTTACAGTGGCAAGTCCTCACCACCACAAACCTCACCTTTCTTCTCCAGAGTCTCTCTGCCATAAGACACATACTCGTTTATCCTTTTGATACATGAGGTGCTCACATAGCTCTTCTGTCCACCGGAAGTCAAACTATTAATATATTCCTGAAACTGTTCACTGATCACAACTCCAGGTTTGGCTGGAATCCAGGTTTTAGTTTCTAGATCCAGATGGAGGAAATCTTCTCCATCATATCCTATCTCCATGTATCCTCTAGTGGTTCCGTCATCATCGAGCTCACAGCCGTACATCCACTGTAGTGTGTGAACTCCTGCACATGCACACACACGCACACACACACACATGAATGGGATGAGGTTCTGCTGTGCTTCGTCTCCTTCTACACTCTCCATTCAAACAACACTACAGTGTACTCTTGATTTCTTTCCTCATCGCTCACATATTCACATTGAAATTAGATTTAAGTTGTATAATTGGTCAGTTTATCTCTGTTCTTCTTGTTTCATTTTCTTTCATAGTGAAGGCAAAATGTTTAATATTACAGCTATCAGGATTGATGTCAGAATAAAGTTTTAAATGTTCAGTTTGTGTGTTTTTACCTGTAGTATGATTAAAATTCTTCATCACAATATTCAGACCAGTTTTAATGCTCTTCTGAAACACCTGATAAATCTGTGTGTGTCTGGTCCAGTAATCTGTGCTATTGATCTTCTGTATCCACTCTGTCTTTGGGGTCGCGTTCCTGAGGTCACTGTCGTAGTACTCAAACTCCTGTCCATCCATTAGACCCACAACAGTGAATTCTGGGACGTTTATTCCTGGTGTAACTGCAGTGTAGAGGTACTGCAGAGTGTGTGTGACTGTAATTATATATAAAGGAAAAAGCAATACATTGAATTTTAAAAGACTCTTCTGTGGAACTTCAGCAAAATAAATCTGTATGAAGAAGTTAAAACTTTAATACAACTATATTAATATATAATATAATGTAAAATAATATGTAATAAAACATTATTTCACTTAAGAAAAGTATACTGTATAGTGTCCCCCTCCTGAACACACTTTAGGGACTAAAGTCTAAAGTCTGGCGTCACTTATGTTAATATTAATGTTTAACACCAAGGCTGTGATAAGGGAAGATCTGGCAAAGTTACAAACACATAATACATTCTATATAAAACTATTACTCTGTAATAATATTAATAATAATAATAATAATAACAGAGTAATAGTTTTAGATTTATTTAATATATTATATATTTGTAACTCTGTCAGATCTCCCCTTATTATGGTCTGAGCATTAAACTTTAACATTATAGAGAATATATACATATATATATAAAAAAGAGGGTAAACATTAATAGTAAAGAGTAAATAAATATAATAAAGAAAGTAAACATTACAGAACTCACCTGCTGATGAAAGATGAAAAGAAAATGTGAGGAACATCAAAGCTTTCATAACTGCACCGCAGCGCTCCATCTCTCAGTCTAAACTCTCATACAGTACGACTCTCTATAATAACACTTTTTTCTTATTTACTGATTTAATCTTACACTTGGTTAACTTTTTTGAACTTCTCAATGATAGAAACTAGATCAGATCCCCAAATATCCCCCAGCTGCCCCAGCGTTCCGATGCAGGCAGTTTCTCGGAGCTCTGAGGCCTTTAGCGGACGCAACTCCTGTTGTGGTGCGGAAACCCCCTCAGCGGTTACATGAGGTCTTGTGTTCAAGTATGTTCCCCCTGCCAGATGTGATTGGCTCACCCACACTCCTACCCCAATGAAAACAGTGGAGAGAGCCTCGAACACAAGCTGGACTTCAGTACTGTTTGTGTATAAGCTCTAAAATGGAAGTAAAAGGAGATTTTATTGAAACCAAAACTTTCCAAAACCAGTGGTGCAGTGTTTTTATTACTGTTAACACAACTAACAGTTTGTTGTTTGTTATTTTTACAAGTAACTAGTTGTCTAAGATTTACTTGGAAACCTTGTAAAAAGATGTTTGTATTTTAAATATTGTAAACAGTGTATCACTATCGAGGGAAAGTTTGTTTACAATTTACGTTTGTACATTGTAACCAAATGTGATTTTTTAACCTTAAAAATCAATCCCTTCTAAAAACCACATGGATCGCACTGGTAATACTTCTTTTTGCTTTAAAATATGCTGTTGCTTTTGAAACAGATGCAGCTGCATAATTTGGCCAAAATAGCCCAGATTACTCAAACTGCTGCTGGGAAACTATGTTTATGTAATGGGTTTTATCATGGCCAATAAAGTGTCACCATACTATACTGAGAAAAAAAACATCTCTCTCCAAGTTATTAACCCTGATTTTAATATCAGCTTCATTATAGCATGGAGGACAGATCCATGTGTTGTCTCCAGGTTTGTATCTCATTAAATAAAACACTGAATAAGGTTGAATGATTACCTCAAAGAACTTCCAGAAAATTAGAAATAAACTTTCTTTAATAAAACCATGAAATTCAACCAGTATTGGATCACATTCATCTTGACACGGTTCTCTCTCACTTGTTGGAAGCTGGAGGTTATAAAACAGTTTATAACACACACATATTACACAGTAACAGTACAGTACAGTAAATATTCATTACACACTTTACAGGGATCTGTTGGTCAGAGAGACCATTTAACGGCTCAGGAAACCTTTACAGGTGTTTTGAGTTAATTAGCAGATTAGAGTGTGACACCATGAGTCTCCAATATTGAACTTTTTCATATTATTCTAATTTTCTGAGATACTGAATTTTGTTTTTTCAGTAGCTGCCATAACCAACAAAAAAAAAAAAAAATAAACACTTAAAATATTTCATTCTGTGTGCATTGAATCTATATATGAGTTTCACCTCTTAAACTAAATTGCTTAAATGAATTGACATTCAATGATGTTCTAATTTACTGAGATGCACCTGTATGTTAGTTTCTCCAATTAATTTTGGATAATGCAATTTTTTTTTTGATAAACTCCTTAACTTGACTGCTTCAATTCAAGTCCATTTTCCTGGTGTATAGGGACATGAATAGAAAAATTGTGACACTGTTCAATTGGAACTTCGAAACGAATTTCCACTGTTAAAAACAAATAAACGGATTAGCTTTTGACCTTAAACAAATAATAATGCCAAGGTCATAACAAGGTCAAGTCAGTAATAGCTTTTCTAACATAGCTGTCTATACAAATAGGACATAATAAATACACTTTAAAAGTGTTGTTTGGTGATTGAACACCATAAACTCATTGCTTTAGTCCAATCACAGTGTGCTGTGGTCCTCATCTCCCTCTCAGTTCAGCAGAAATAAACTGGTTGAAGGTGAAGGTGTGTATTCTCTCACCAGAGTTCTTCTTCTTCCAGACCACAATTCCAGCAACAACGGCGACGAGAGCGACGAGAGCCGCGACTACAGCAGTGATGATAGCAATCAGTGCTTCACCTGTTAAACCTTTTGGTACTTCTCGCACTAACTCCTTCTCCAAGCTGCTGTGCTGAACCACGCAGGTGTAGTTGTGTTTCTGCATCTCCTCAGCTGGGACTTTCAGAATGATTCTCTTCTGGAAGCTTCCATCCTGGTTGGGTAACGTCTCTCTGAGCTCCACGTCCTCATGCACGTCCTCTCCGTCCTTCTGCCAGGTGATGTTTAGTGGTTTGGGGAAGAAACCTGTAGCGTGACACACCACCTCTAGAGAAGGAGACGAGTGTCTCTGGAACACTAACACCTCAGGACCAGCTGCAGAGACACACACACATCAATATTAAACCACTGGTTTCCCCCTAACTAAAAGTAGACATTCTTAAAGTAAAAGACTGTTTAGGTCACATGCAAAAACAATTGTATATACAGTTGAAACAAGAAGTTACATAGACTAAACACATTTAAACTAAGCTTTTTACAATTTCTAACATTTAATCCTAGTAATCATTAACTGTCTTTGGTCAGTTAGAATCAATACTTTATTTTAAGGATGTGAAACAATTGAAGGGAGAAAGATTTATTCCAGCGTTTATTTCTTTCCTCACATCCTAGTGACAACTTGTGTAGTACTGTTTGTACAGATGAAGGTGGTACTATCAGTCATTTGCGAATTGCCCCCATGGATGAACCAGACTTGTGGAGGTCGACAATTTTTCCCTGAGGTCTTGGCTGATTTCTTTTGATTTGTCAAACCAAGAGGCGCTGAGCAGCGTTGGGTGTAACGCGTTACAAAGTAGCACGTTAGAGTACTTGGATTACTTTTTTTTATGTAACCCAGTACCCAGTTACTTTTTCAAAAATGTAATCTGTTATTTAGACAATATATGTAATCCTCGAGCCAGACAACAGTGATTCCCAACTAGGTAGTGTGTGTGAGAAAGTCATCCTACAAGCCCCGCCCCCGATAACCCGCCCCCTCTGTTATTCCTGCTGTTATACCCCTATCTCACCTATGCGGTTTGACTATATGAGGATCGACGCACAGAAAGATGGAAACCTAATCACAGTGCAAAAACTGGCGGTGAATCATGATGAACCGTACTTACAGCCACCGCGCGAAGCCGCGTGGGTGAGATAGGGGTATTAGTAGGTAACAGATTATTATTATGATGACGATAGAATAATTATAAAGGTCTTGACTAAAACAACATGCATGAGAAATCACAAAGGAGTTTTCATTTTCTACAATGGAAAAGTACTCGAATACTCGAAAGTACTTTATTAGAAAGTAACACTGTAATGTAACTGATTACTTTTTAAAGATAGTAATTTTGTAATGTAATTAGTTACTTTAAAATGTAACGTCCCCCAACACTGGCACTGTGTCTGATATACATATACACACACAATTGACTCAAATAATGAGAAGCTTCTAAAGTGATAACATAATTTTCAGTCTTTATTGTTTTAACTTTATTGTTTTACTTTGTCACATTTGCGCGTGCACTTTATGTTGTCTCTTTTGTATAAAAAATTAGATAGTTCCCAGCTATCCAGCTAATTAGATCTCAAAGTTAGCTAGTCTTTTGTTAATTTATGTTGTTAATTTATATTGTCATGTAGCACCTTGGCCGTGAAGGAACGTTGTTTCGTTTTACTTTGTACTTAACTGTATATGGTTGAAGTGACAATAAAGCCTACTTGACTTGAGTGTGGAAGATAAAATATAAAAAAACTTTAAAGGGTCTGAAAACTTTCCAGTGGCATTCTTTGTGTGTGTGTGTGTGTGTGTGTGTGTGTACATTACATTATAAAATGACATATTTAATTTCTAAATGTATTTTATAAAATGTTAAATTTCAGTGATGACTGACACAGGACAGAAGTGTGCATAAGGTGCGGTTTAAGAGCTGTACAGAATTGAGGAGTGTGTGTGTGTGTGTGTGTGTGTGTGTTGCAGTGAAGGAATGTGTTAGTATTGTGTTCAGTATTAATGTACATTTGTGTGTGTTACAGTACCAGGTCACAGACTTCACCTTTCCTCTCCAGAGTTTCTTTGCCATAAGACACGTACTGTTTTATCCTCTGGATACAGGTGATGCTCACATAGTTCTTCCGGCCCTCAGTAGTCAAACCATTAATATAATCCCAAAACTGATCACTGATCACAGCTCCAGATTTGGCTGGAATCCAGGATTTAGTTTTTAAATAAAAAATTAGGAAATCTTCTCCATCATATCCTAACTGCATGTGTCCTCTAGTGGTGCCATCATCATCCAGCTCACAGCCGAGCATCCACTGTCCTGTGTGAACTCCTGTAGACACACACACACACACACACACACACACACACACACACACACACACGGACACACACCCACACATACAAGTGTGATGAGGTTGAGCTGAGCTGCATGTTTAGGCAGAGAGACATGATAATTTGTCACTTATTATAAAACACACCTAATTTCATCATTTACACACAGATGAGAGCCACATTTAACGGCTCCTGAATATTTTTTCCTGAACAGAAAAATCACTTTTCAACTGATGCCTTCGATGCTTTCAAATTTTAATATTATTTTCTCAAAAGTTAGGACAGTCAACTTCACAAACATCAAATAGCCACCGTGAAAAAACTATAAATATGGAAATAAATAAAATTACAATCAAAATTAAAGATTGTGAAGTAAATGCACCATGACAGTTAAATTAATCACATAACTTTTGTCAATACCGTGGAACCTCGTATTACGAGTAACGCGGTTTACGAGTGTCCCGCAAGACAACCAAAGATTTTTAATAAAATTAACGAGCTCCGAGTATCATGTATCATGCATGCGCTTCTTGATTTGACGCCAAGCGGCACGTGATCACAAATGAGCCAACTTTTTTCCCTCTCCTGCGCTGCGGAATCGTCTCCCCTGCTGGTTCTTAGTGCTCGTCTCTTCTTGGTATAAGCAACATCTGTGCATGCGTGTACTGTTTACTATAACACTGTGATCCTGTGTGTGTGTAAAACATATTTTATTTTGTGTTCGGAAGCGCGGGTGTACAGCGCGTGTACTGTTTCTTATAACACGTGTGTGCGCGCGAGTAGGGCAAAAGAAATTTTTTTATACAGAGGTTAAAAATCTATTTTCTTCCTCATCACAGTGTGTGTGTGTGTGTGTGTGCGTGAGCGAGCGTAATTAGACACTGTGCCGGTGCTGTGTCGAAGTTGGTTCCCCCATCAGGATGCGTTTTTTTTAGCCCCACCCCCGTGAAAATGGCACAGGGAACGCGCATTTAGGAGAAGGCTCGCCCGCGAAGGGTTATGCGCGGACCACTGAGATTCTACAGAGCGCAGTAAAGGCCAAAAAGGACAGTTAGTGTTTTTTAATCCCCTGACGAACTCTAGCCAACAGGATGTGTTTCCCTTGTTATCTTGGACATATTTAGAATGATGAACCTCGGAGTCACTTGTAGGCTGTAAACATGTCAGTATTTAGTCTGATATTTCATATCAAATATGCCTTTTCAGCAAAACCATAATGCCAAAATAGAGACCTGTCAGATACAGTCTCAAGACATTAATAATAATAATAATAATAATAATAATAATGATTAGACTGGCCTTAGACTGGCCACCTGTAAAAGGCCACTTTGAAAGGTTCAGTTGAATCACACAGCACAATGCCACAGATGTCGCAAGTTTTGAGGGAGCGTGCAATTGGCATGCTGACAGCAGGAATGTCCACCAGAGCTGTTGCTCGTGAATTGAATGTTCATTTCTCCACCATAAGCCGTCTCTAAAGGTGTTTCAGAGGATTTGGCAGTACATCCAACCAGCCTCACAACCGCAGACGACGTGTAACCACACCAGCCCAGGTCCTCCACATTCAGCATGTTCACCTCCATGATCGTCTGAGACCAGCCACTCAGACAGCTGCTGAAACAATCGGAGTGCATAACCAAAGGATTTCTGCACAAACTGTCAGAAACAGTCTCAGGGAAGCTCATCTGCATGCTCGTCGTCCTCATTGGGGTCTCGACTTGACTCCAGTTCTTCATCGTAACGGATTTTGACAGATTTGTGAACAATATTTGAGAGATATGGTTATTTTGTTTATGTAGAAAATGTTTCAGATCTTTGAGTTCATCTCATAAAAAATGGGAGCAAAAACAAAAGTGTTGCATTTATATTTTTGTTCAGTATATATATATATATATATATATATATATATATATATATATATATATATATATTGTTCATTCATGTCTTCTGATGATGTCGACACATTTTTACGTTTTAAATAAGATATGTTGGCATATTCACGAATCAGGACATTCGCATAGTTAACACTATCAGATAGGAAATTAAATTAATTTCAACACCATGTAAACTGAGGCATTGGCATGTCTTTCATTATTTTGTCCCTGTTAAGGCATTACAAAAACTATATAAGAAACTTTTAAAGCACGAATTTGGGCATCTCATTTCATCATTATGAAAATAATATGAAGCACATATACACACATTCATCATAAAAAATTCATGTTTGCTTCAGCATTGGAAACAATATTGTTTTAGACTAAGTAATTATACACAGTTCTTCGTTGTACAGTACTTGGTCCGGCGTTTAAATAAAGTCCTTCCATGCGCCATCTGGTGGATATTCAGTGAAGCACAACACATTTATTTAAATTCCCGAATGTTGCTTACGGCAACCTTTTTAGCTGCACGCTAAATTGCGGCATCTCGCGGGAAAACACACGCAGTCTTAATGGCCACATCTGTAGTTCGTTACAGAAGCGGGCTCGTATTCCAAAACCCTCGAAAACCCATAAGAAATTATTAAAACTTAAATTATTCGTTCTACAGCCCCAAAAAATAAATACATAAAAATAATACAAATAATACAAAATATAAAGTAAAAATAAAACAAATTAACCTGCACTTTACCATTAAAAAAAGGACAAATAAGTCCCGACAGATAAGTGTTGCTGTTTATGCGTGCAGGCGCTGTGCGTGTGTGTGTGTGTGTGTGTGTGTATGTCTGTGTGAAGCTAGTCACACACACACACAGACATTAATGGAAAGATTGTTTTGTCGGAAAAAATTAGCAAGGAACATCGCTAATAACACTTGTGTAAGAACAAACTAACAGAATCACTGCGATAAAGTAAAACAAATAAATTAATCTGCACTTTACCTTTTAAAAGAATCACGACAGAGCAGTGTTTCTGTGTAGAGCAAAGAGTGTGTGCGCGTAATTTGACACTGTGCTGGTTCAAACAGAGTTTCTCTCTCTCTTGCCTTCAGTGTGTGTGTGTTTTTGTGTGTGTGAAGCACCCCCTCTTTGCTTCACACACACACACACACACACACACACATACACACACACACAAACACACTAAGGGCAAGAGAGACACATGCACACACGTGTGTTATAATAAACATTACACGCACGCTGTATACACATGTGCTTACAAACACAAAATAAAATATGTTTTACACACACACACATGATACTGTGCTCGTAAACCCAGACGATGCTCGTTTTTTTAGTCAAAATTTATTAAAAATCTTTCTCGTCTTGCGGAACACTCGTAAATCGTGTTACTCGTAATCCGAGGTTCCACTGTATTATTATTATTATTATTATCAACTTTGCTTTCTGCTTTCTTAGTTTTTCAGTAGTTTTTATGCCTAGTGTCACTTTATTTTTGACTGCACAGTTAAATGTGTGTATTTTCCTTTTATCGGTTTCAGAATCTGACTAGATTCTAAACCTTTTCATTTTTTAAATACATTTTTGAAGTTTGAATCTTTAAATCTCACTCTCGCTCACCCTCAGGACAAGTGGCTGATCCACTTTGGTAGACGTTTCTATCCTACAGTTTATAATATAATGTTTAGTTATTTCCTCTTTTTCATCTGTTTCTGCATGGCCCAGGTTTCCTCGATCCCCTTATATATACTGTTCTTATGAATAGTGATACACTGTTTAGTGTATGATTAAACCTGATGCAAATATTGTAATTTTCTCTGTCCTGACTGCAAATAATTTTATTGCCCATAAGGGCATCATAGTACCGACAGGGGGTTGGGCATGGACTAATTACCCAGGGTCCCAGTGGCAGGAGGGCGCTTGTAATTCTGAAATTAAATACAAGAGATATGGATCAAGAAAGAGCTATGAATCAGAACCCAGAGCAGTTCCCTGATGCCCTACATGGAGCTTTCATATTGTGGAATTCATAAGGATATAGAAGTGATTACTGCAGAGACAGTGGTTAAGATGATGTAACGTTATTGGATGTGTGTTCTTGCTGAAAGTGCTTCTTTGACTAGTTTAGAATATTAGTTTTGACAAGCAGCTGCTCTCTCCAGAGTTGTAATTCTGAAATGAAACGTTTCTATCCTACAGTTTATAATGTAAGTAGGGTGGGTGAGAGTAGGAGCGTACAGACGGACAAATCAAAAAGTACCTTTAGTTGTCAAGTCTATAAAATGAATTATTATTTGCACAGTGTGTGTGTGTGTGTGTGTGTGTGTGTGTGTGTGTGTGTGTGTGTGTGTGTGTGTGTTTTACCTGTAGTGTGATTAAAGTCCTTCATTACCATATTCAGACCGGTTTTGAAATTCTTCTGCCAAAAGTGATAAAGTTCTGTGTGTCTGTTCCAGTAATCTGGTTCATCAACAGTGATCTTCAGTATCCACTCTGTCTTTGGGGTCGCGTTCCTAAGGTCACTGTCGTAGTACTCAAACTCCTGTCCATCCACCAGACACACAACAGTGAATTCTGGGACATTTTTTCCTGGAGTAACTGCAGTGTAGAAGTACTGCAGAGAGTGTGTCACTGTAAATGTGTAAACACACACATTAACACAATGCTAGAAACTCAACTCTCTCTCTATAACACACACATACAGTACACACAGGAATGCACACACACACACACACACACACACACACACACACACACACACACACACACACTGTTATTTTTGTACAATAAAAAAAGCAGTTCAATATAAAACACTCTCTTGGGATAACAGCACATTAGATCCAAATAAAGGAATTGAAACTTAGACAAATTTAAGAATGTTTTTTTCCCTCTGTTGTTTCTCCTGAACTATGAGGATTAAAATCCAAAGTCTGCTGTCACTCCCAGAGCTTCCTACAACTGGAAATATCAGATTACAGCAAGAGGGAGAGTAAATAAATATAATAAAGAGAGTAAACATTAACATTATAGAGTAAATAAATATAATAAAGAGAGTAAACATTAACATCATAGAGTAAATAAATATAATAAAGAGAGTAAACATTAACATCATAGAGTAAATAAATATAATAAAGAGAGTAAACATTAACATCATAGAGTAAATAAATATAATAAAGAGAGTAAACATTAACATCATAGAGTTAATAAGTATAATAAAGAGAGTAAACATTAACATCATAAAGTAAATAAATATAATAAAGAGAGTAAACATTAACATTATAGAGTAAATAAATATAATAAAGAGAGTAAACATTAACATTATAGAGTAAATAAATATAATAAAGAGAGTAAACATTAACATCATAGAGTAAATAAATATAATAAATAGAGTAAACATTAACATCATAGAGTAAATAAATATAATAAAGAGAGTAAACATTAACATTATAGAGTAAATAAATATAATAAAGAGAGTAAACATTAACATTATAGAGTAAATAAATATAATAAAGAGAGTAAACATTAACATCATAGAGTAAATAAATATAATAAAGAGAGTAAACATTAACATCATAGAGTAAATAAATATAATAAAGAGAGTAAACATTAACATCATAGAGTAAATAAATATAATAAAGAGAGTAAACATTAACATCATAGAGTTAATAAGTATAATAAAGAGAGTAAACATTAACATCATAAAGTAAATAAATATAATAAAGAGAGTAAACATTAACATTATAGAGTAAATAAATATAATAAAGAGAGTAAACATTAACATTATAGAGTAAATAAATATAATAAAGAGAGTAAACATTAACATCATAGAGTAAATAAATATAATAAATAGAGTAAACATTAACATCATAGAGTAAATAAATATAATAAAGAGAGTAAACATTAACATTATAGAGTAAATAAATATAATAAAGAGAGTAAACATTAACATTATAGAGTAAATAAATATAATAAAGAGAGTAAACATTAACATCATAGAGTAAATAAATATAATAAAGAGAGTAAACATTATAGAGTAAATGAATATAATAAAGAGAGTAAACATTAACATTATAGAGTAAATAGATATAATAAAGAGAGTAAACATTAACATCATAGAGTAAATAAATATAATAAAGAGAGTAAACATTAACATTATAGAGTAAATAAATATAATAAAGAGAGTAAACATTAACATCATAGAGTAAATAAGTATAATAAAGAGAGTAAACATTAACATTATAGAGTAAATAAATATAATAAAGAGAGTAAACATTAACATCATCGAGTAAATAAATATAATAAAGAGAGTAAACATTAACATTATAGAGTAAATAAATATAATAAAGAGAGTAAACATTAACATCATAGAGTAAATAAATATAATAAAGAGAGTAAACATTAACATTATAGAGTAAATAAATATAATAAAGAGAGTAAACATTATAGAGTAAATGAATATAATAAAGAGAGTAAACATTAACATTATAGAGTAAATAAATATAATGAAGAGAGTAAACATTATAGAGTAAATAAATATAATAAAGAGAGTAAACATTAACATTATAGAGTAAATAAATATAATAAAGAGAGTAAACATTATAGAGTAAATAAATATAATAAAGAGAGTAAACATTAACATCATAGAGTAAATAAATATAATAAAGAGAGTAAACATTAACATTATAGAGTAAATAAATATAATAAAGAGAGTAAACATTATAGAGTAAATGAATATAATAAAGAGAGTAAACATTAACATTATAGAGTAAATAAATATAATAAAGAGAGTAAACATTAACATTATAGAGTAAATAAATATAATGAAGAGAGTAAACATTATAGAGTAAATGAATATAATAAAGAGAGTAAACATTAACATTATAGAGTAAATAAATATAATAAAGAGAGTAAACATTAACATTATAGAGTAAATAAATATAATGAAGAGAGTAAACATTATAGAGTAAATAAATATAATAAAGAGAGTAAACATTAACATCATAGAGTAAATAAATATAATAAAGAGAGTAAACATTAACATCATAGAGTAAATAAATATAATAAAGAGAGTAAACATTAACATCATAGAGTAAATAAATATAATAAAGAGAGTAAACATTAACATTATAGAGTAAATAAATATAATAAAGAGAGTAAACATTAACATCATAGAGTTAATAAGTATAATAAAGAGAGTAAACGTTAACATCATAGAGTAAATAAATATAATAAAGAGAGTAAACGTTAACATTATAGAGTAAATAAATATAATAAAGAGAGTAAACATTAACATTATAGAGTAAATAAATATAATAAAGAGAGTAAACATTAACATCATAGAGTAAATAAATATAATAAAGAGAGTAAACATTAACATTATAGAGTAAATAAATATAATAAAGAGAGTAAACATTAACATCATAGAGTAAATAAATATAATAAAGAGAGTAAACATTATAGAGTAAATGAATATAATAAAGAGAGTAAACATTAACATTATAGAGTAAATAGATATAATAAAGAGAGTAAACATTAACATCATAGAGTAAATAAATATAATAAAGAGAGTAAACATTAACATTATAGAGTAAATAAATATAATAAAGAGAGTAAACATTAACATCATAGAGTAAATAAGTATAATAAAGAGAGTAAACATTAACATTATAGAGTAAATAAATATAATAAAGAGAGTAAACATTAACATCACAGAGTAAATCAATATAATAAAGAGAGTAAACATTAACATCATAGAGTAAATAAATATAATAAAGAGAATAAACATTAACATCATAGAGTAAATAAATATAATAAAGAGAGTAAACATTAACATTATAGAGTAAATAAATATAATAAAGAGAGTAAACATTATAGAGTAAATGAATATAATAAAGAGAGTAAACATTAACATTATAGAGTAAATAAATATAATAAAGAGAGTAAACATTAACATCATAGAGTAAATAAATATAATAAAGAGAGTAAACATTACAGAACTCACCTGCTGATGAAAGATGAAGATAAAATGTGAGGAAAATAACTGCACTACAGTGACACATCTCTCAGTCTAAAGTCTCATACAGAACAACTCTACACTAACACTCTCTTATTTACTGATTCAATTTTAACTCTGGTAAACTCTGATAACCCCACTGATAGAAAGTTTAGATCCTCGAATAACCTTCAGCTTAATATTCTACTTTATCTCTATTTAACTCTATTTATCTCTGTTAACCTCAGTAAGGGGAAATAACGGATCCTCCCACGGTGCTCGAGTGTTCGGTAACAGGGAGTGTCCCGGGGCTCTGAGTCCCTGACGGCCGAACAGTGTGAAGGTGATTATCAAGCTGTCGGAGCACGGAAACCCCCTTAGTGGCTCACTGTCAGGGTTGTGTGTAAAAGTATGTTCCCCTTTCCAGATGTGTTTGGCCTACCCTCACCCTGACTCCAGTGAAACAGCGGAGAGAGCTGGACAATGGGAGGTTTGGACCATTTTAGTAACTCGGTTCTTTGAATCTCGTAAAATGTTTTTGAAGGTGCGTTCCAATCGGCCTGAAGTACCCTACGAAGTACACTACACAGGGTGCTCAGCAATGTTAAGTCTGCCTGCGTTCCATTCCGAAGTGTACTTCAAAGGGTGCTCCCTACTCCCGGCTCCGTTTGCAGGGAATGTCGGTGAAGTGAACTTCCCTCCACAAAACTCCACCATTCGGAACATCCTGCAAGAAGTCACCAGCGATGACGTCACTTCTTCCGTGCATTACCATGGTAACATAAGCCCTTCAGATACCTGTCGCTGCTGCCATGAAAATTTCACACTACGGACATATTGAATATTTAATAACATTAAAACCATTAAATATTTAAAACTGATACCATTATATAACATAATATTGAAATGTGTATAAATTGTAAATAAATTATTGATTAATCATAATAATAATTGATTAAAGATGTACAAAGATTTTTTTTTTTACCAGTTACTAGCCTATATAACACTAAGAATTTCCTGATTAAATTCAAAGTTAAATTGTTGTCTCCTTTTAATATGATGTCATCCTCGATAATAATGATAAATAAATAAATTCTTCTTCAAGCTCCATTTTGTTCACGCTCCAGCGAGACGTAATGACTGATGGGAAGTTTTCATGAAGTGAACCCCTGTTATTCACTCGTTCCCTACACCATTTGCAGTGCCCGTTGAACTGAACATTTTCCCTCCCTTTGGTTTGGAATCTTGGTTTTTGTTAGGCCTGTGTAGCACAGTATACCAGACGCTTAAATCTTAAACGCTGTGAAATATTAAATGCTGCAGCAGACTGACAGCAACAAAGAGCAACAGAACACTGACTTGACTGAGACTAATGGGTTCCACACAATGGCAATGACTGGGTTATGTTAGCAGAGATGTTTGTGTATAAAATGAGACAGCTGAGAGAAAGAGATCACCTTTCTCCATGCTGCAACTGTTTGCCGTATGAGACTGCTCCTTCTGCAGGAGTTTAAAATAAAACCTTTGTTACTTTGCTCTTACCCAGTGTATGAATTACTTGTCTTTATAGTGTTTTCAGGATTTCCACCACAAGCCCCCAAAAAAGAAAATAGCATCTGCATATACATATCCTTAGCCCACCACTGAATACTGTTAATGACTTGAACTTCACTCCCCTGAAAGCCCCCCTCTCGAATCTGAACAGGAATTGGGTTCACAGGACCGAAGCAGCAGAACACACTGTCCAGAAGCTAATAGAGGCCCTCACCAGTGGCTTGGCCCTGTGGAACCAGAACTTGATCTGTCCATTCTGCTACACAGATGCCATGGAGAATGAGCTGGTGTCATGCTGTCATAGGGTGAGGAACCTCCAGTCTTAAAGGTAAGTTGGAATTTCACCCCAGTAATGAACAAGCAAGCCAAGGGCGTGCATTGAAGTGGCCTTTTCGGTTCTCTGAGATCCGCTACAACATGGAGCTTGTTTATGGAAACATGGATGATTTGTATGAATTTATGTTATACATTGTGCGGGAAGAAGTGAAGGAGGTGAAGCAGCACTATTTTCTGTAAACTAGAGTCCAGCTTAACAAAGTGGACCTCTGAAGACCAAGCTCCAAAATGATGAAGACGGCGCTTATGGAACGTACAAGTCAAATATGTTTTACGCTCATTTTGAGGCTCTACAGCTAATGGCGATATTCACAATTATGTACCAATTCCCATCATAATTAAATTCAGGGAAAATGCTTGTGGACAGGTCCTGCAGTACGGATAAGTGAGGAGCCGATTGCACCACATTGGCTCAAGCACAGTGCCAGATCTATTTATATCAGCTCCAGGGAGATTCCTTCTCTTTTGGAGCATTCCGTGTCTTGGGCTATAAAAACAAGACACTGTACTGTATATGTAGGATACTTAAACAAAAGAAGAAGTAAAGCCTCCAGGAAATGTTATTCCAGGCAACACATTATATATTATATTATATTATATTATATTATATTATATTATATTATATTATTTAATATGTCCCATAAGACATTTACGAGTAGCTAAATCACTAAACAATCGCATGGCTCATCTTTTAATGACCAGGAGTTTGTGGGAATGTACAGTATGTGAGTAGTGCACAACTTGCCACGAATGTCAGTTGCAGAAAACATTTCCTCTTCCACTCAAGGTCCTTATGACTTTCATGTCACACAGTCTACATGAACTATACAGTACACTTTATTGGCCATTAAATCGATTCTTACAGTACCAGTGTTTACCACCCACTAACTGATTTAATCAAATGTTATTTGTAAGTTGATGCTACCTGTAGGTATTAGAATGAATAACTCTAGCTTGTTTGCAGTATGAAGGGTCCCCAAAATATACATTTTTCCTTATTTAAATTATTGTACATATTGCATCTTAGTAACTTTCTTTCAAAAGAAAATAGATTTAAGCCATTCTTAAGTTTAAGAGAAAAACTTTAATTTTAAAACTGAATTTACATAAGTCAAATTTACACAAAGAATAATGTTTACAAGGGAAAATGTAAAGAGAAAAAAGTAATAGAATAATAGATAGAAATAATAATAGAAGATATAATCGAAGTTGGAAATACAGATTACAGGAAAATGATCTACTGAGTACATGAAGAAAAGTAAAAGTATGGTTAAGAGAATAAATGTGTGTGTGTGTGTGTGTGTGTGTGCGTGTGTGTGTGTGCGTGTGTGTGTGTGTGTGTGAATGACTGGCTTCTATCAGACCTTATTCTATTAGTTTCTTTAGAATATTAGGGGCACAAGGGTTGACAAATGTTTTTTTTTTTTCTCTGGAGACCTTTCTTGTTAGTTTTCACATGACTTTGCCCCATTTGGCCTTGGTGCTTCTCTCGGAATAGATCCTGATGAGTCACCTCTGGAACAAGTTTGTTGTTCATCTTTACTCTTAAAACATATACATATAAATGAAACTCATTTTTCACCATGCCATTATTTATTTAATGAAAATGAGACTTTAAAGAAAAGATTGTTTAAGTTCATTGAGGTTTTTGGGCATTCGCTTATGTACGGCTCTAGTAAGGTCGGGTGCAGAATTTCTATTGGTTTGAGGTCTGGACTTTTGGCCATTCCAAAGCCTTGATTCTTTTACATTTCAGGGATTCTGTATGAATGTATAAACAAAAAGCAGGACAATACATTGAACTTTTACAACATTGATCACACATAGCTTCAATTAACATGCTAAATCTAATCACTTTGTCATTTCTTTAGCAGAACCTGGCTGCAACTCTTAGTAAGCAGTAAAGAATTACTTAAAATTGCCCACATGCTTTTTAATTTTTTATATCTAATGGCACAGTAAAAAAAACATGTTTTTTTGTATATTTGATGGGTATTTTCCTAATACTAAGACCTGCTATGATCAGACGATTTTTATTACAGTTGTAACTCAGCATACTGCACGACTGCCCTGCCGTGCGAATTTTCACTTTAGGAACTAAAATTCTGCAAGAAATTTGCCTCAGTATGCAGAGCATTGAGTCCAGTCCCCAGACCTCACTCCTATAGAACACTGATGGAGGGAGCTGAAACTTCTTTGATTTGCGATGCGACAGGCAAGAAACCTTAAGGATTTAGAGAAGATCTGTAAAGAATAGTAGACCAAAATCCCTTCTGAGATGTGTGCCTCTGGGCTCGCCGACAAGGGTTTCTCCACCAAGTACTAAGTTATGTTTTGCTTTGGGAAATACTTACTTTACTCATTGAAATGCAAATCAATTTATAACCTTCGCATCGTGTTCTTTTTCTGGGTGTTTAGTTGATATTCTGAAATTATTTAAAATAAACCTGTGATAAAAATTATAGACCCTTCATTTCTTTGTAAGTGGGCAAAACTAGAAAAATATTTAGGGGGATCAAATATTTATTTTCCCCACCATGTATGTATGTGTATGTATACTCAGACAGACAGACAGACAGACAGACAGACAGACAGACAGATAGATAGATAGATAGATGACTGTCAAATATCTTAGATAAGGCAAAAGCCATTTGACAGCACCAAAGGTTTTTTTTTAAAGACAGGTTCCACAACAACATGTTGAGACACATACTTCAGGTATTAATAAAACAAAGGCTAGGCTTACAGTAACTGTATAAAACTCTACCTGTCACTAAGGTGTGGTAGAAAATTTTAAATCAACTATGTATCTTAGTAAAAGTCTACATAATCATGGGTCAGTTAGAGTTGCAGACTTGGAATATGTGTACAATATGTGAATATGTGTACATGCAAGAAAGAACAAGATGTACAGAGATTAAAAGACTTGATCTATCTGTTTTCTTAAACATTATGTATATATAAAATGAAATAGGGGGCCGGGGGGACTTACCTTTCATTTGCAGACGCCTTTGCGGTGTGTGCAATGGAGATGTCCAGTGCTGTTTAAAATAAACCTCAAGTCTTGTTGTGATACTACAGACTGTGAGTCTACAGAGTTGTTAATTTAATTTCCGCCACAATAGACACTATATGTCAAATATGATAACATATTGGTTCAAACTGATCAAAACCCCATGGAAGACACGTCCATTGTAGAAGGATTCAGGTCAGTGCACAAAGCATTAATCCTAAACGCTACAATCTTGTCAATAAAAACTGCAGAAAGCGGTTAAACATATCAGCAGACAAAGAATGATGCGAGGTTACAGGATGATTTAAAACAGAATCGAAAGTATTAAAAAGCACACAACGATTAGGTTGTTAGGTGTTTCTTTAAAATGTTCAGTGACCAGTGGTGTCAAAAGCATTCACATTCATTACTTGAGTAGAAGTATAGTTACTAGGGTTTAAAAAGACTTCTTTTGAAGTTGAAGTATCAACTCAAGCTTTTTACTCAAGTAAAAGTGTAAAAGTACTGGTTTCAAAACTAATTCAAGTATAAAAGTAAAAGTAACGTGAGGGGGAAAAGCATTAGGAATAAAAGCTTAGGCTGTGCCACGGGTCTATATACTGCACTAACACCTCATAAAAAAAAGAAAAATGTGTTGTTGCTTTTTTGTTGTATTTTTCAACAGGAATGATATATATATATATATTCCTGTTCCCTTCCTGGTGCTGTTACCTTCCTCGCTGGTGCTTGGGTGTGACATTTCGCTCGAATCTTGAGTCTCTATCATGGACATCTTCGTTTTCTTATCACAACCTTATCAACCGAAAATGCTATTTTATTCAAACGTCCTTACTGGAATGTTTGACGTGACGTCATGTGCAGGTGCGATGGATCGCGTACCAACCAATAGGGTGTCGGAATGGTATGTTTATACTTCTCATCCAACCACAATCAAATTCGCTCCATCCGGATGGCGCGATTTATCCGGATGTTTTTTTTTTTGTTTGTTTTTTGAATGACAAGCTGAAATAAAATAGGAGTAACGAGGCTATTTTTAAAATGTAAGGAGTAGAAAGTACAGATAATTGCGTGAAAATGTAAGGAGTAGAAGTAAAAAGTCGGCTGAAAAATAATTACTCCAGTAAAGTATAGATACCCAAAATTTCTACTTAAGTAAGGTAACGAAGTATTTGTACTTCGTTACTTGACACCTCTGTCAGTGACAGGTCAGAGAAAAGCCCAGACAGGCCATTTAGGAGCATGGGAGGATTACTGATGGCCTAGTGACTGATTTGGCCTGATGCCAGCCAACTGTGTTTTTTTTTTTTTTTTTTAATAAGTAATTTTTTTTTACACTATTGCCCACCCTATGTACCAAAGTGATGTTTTCTAAAACTGAAATTCAATTATCTAATTAAATAAACTTAACAATATTAATCTATTCATTAGTCTAAATCTGTTAGTCTTGAATGACATCGTTATGTTATGTTTGCTATGTTTTGCGTTTAAAGTGTTTAAACAGACATGCTAGGATGGAGAGAGAGCAGCCAGGTGATGCAGAAAGAGTTTTTGCAAGAGTTGAACTGCTAGCAAATATTAGATGTAGCTCCCCTGCTAAAAGACATTAATATTATTTATTATAAACTTATTTGTGTATCTTAGGAGAAAAAAAAAATCACATTCTTTTATATAGAGTAAGCAGAAAAGGTGCAGGGAAACAGGGGCTATAGTGCAGACATGGACAAAAAATGAGTCATAAAATTTTATTTTTAAATCTGATTTTTCAAAAAAATATTTAGTCATAATGTAATGTCATTATTGTTAAATTTTTTACATTTTAGAAAATCATGACTGTCCATTTGTGTGGTTTAAAACTTGTCATTTTTTTTTTAAACTAAGGTGAAGACAGTCAGCCTAGCACTCTCTCTGGTGCAGTGATCACACAACAGATTCAGCCAATAAGAAAAAAATCATTTGTTATAACATATTGGATGAAATGTATTGATTTTTGCAAAATATTTAAGATAAATAAATACATACTTATATAAATATTTATTTAATTTATTTATCATGTGGATGTGTGTGTGTGCCCTGTGAAGGACTGATTGCTGGATGCTCCAGTGTCTACAGTTCAACCTGGTCCCTCGCAACAGGTCTGAAGCCTGAAACACAGATGATGGACAGACAGTTAGTATCAAATCCGTCTACTGGATTTGCTTTTACAAGACAATTAGTCAATATCAGCTTATTGTCTCGTCTAATTTATCAGTTCAACTTAAACAGAAGCAAAATATTCATCAGATCCCCTTTCAGGAATTAGAAAGTATAAATGTGTTCAGATCCTCCTCTCACCAAAGTTTATCATCTTCCAGATCACAATTCCCACAGCGAGACCCACGACAGCAAGACCCACAACTACAACAATGATAGCAATCCTTACTCCAGCTAAGCGTCCATCTGATCCTCCACCTGTTAAATCAGCACAGAGTCTTTATTATCTGCTGCAGCCGGAAATCAGCTTTCACTCTCTACAGCTCTAGTTTATTAGGACCTTTTGGTACTTCTCGCACTAACTCCTTCTCCAAGCTACTGTGCTGAACCACGCAGGTGTAGTTGTGTTTCTGCAGCTCCTCAGCTGGGACTTTCAGGATGCTTCTCTTCTGGAGGCTTCCATCCTGGTTGGGTAACGTCTCTCTGAGCTCCACGTCCTCATGCATGTCCTCTCCGTCCTTCTGCCAGGTGATATTTAGTGGTTTGGGGAAGAAACCTGTAGCGTGACACACCACCTCTGGAGAAGGAGATGAGTGTTTATGGAACACCGACACCTTGGGACGAACTGCAGAGACATGGAGGTACAAATACATTGTACAGGGTTAAGTAATAGGTGCTGTAAGAATGGAGTAAATTAACAGTGTGTGCAGCATCTGTGCACGTTTACTGTTTAACGTTAACACCGTGACCACGTGTGTAGGACAACTAGCCCCCTTTCGCCCTTGTCTGCAAGCTAGTGGGGGTGTGTGTTTGTCCATGTGTCTGTGTGTGCGTGCATGCTTGGTGAAGTAAGAGTTTCTATTGATAAACTGGTGTGTGTGTGTGTGTGTGTGTGTGTTATTTGATAGAAGGGAGGGCTACTGTGTGGGACAGAGACACACACACCCTATTGACACTTGTGTGTACACACACACACACACACACACGGAATCAGTGCTTTCTGACAGAGAGAGAGAAACAGGATTTTTAACAAGAAACCTCTCTGACACTTGCTTTTACTGTGACCGTGTGTGTGCGTAAAGCACCTTTTATTTTGTCGTCCTTTCACCCACATTTGAACGCGTGTGAAAGGACGACTAAATAAAATATGCTTTACGTACACACAGAGTTATAGTAAACAGTACATGTGCACACGGATGTTGAGTATACGAGTGACGCACCCACACACGGTACTCGTAAATCAAGACTCATTTATCCAGTAAAAATTATAATTTTTAACTTAATTCATTAAAAAAAAAATTATACTATTATAAATAGTATAAAAAAATAATATTATAAATAAATACTGTATGTATTTTTACAACGCTTCCCTTATATAATTTTCTTGAACGTATATATAATTATATGTAATAATAATAATATAATTTTAATTTCTTATAATTTTGTTTTGATTCTGTAAAGCTGCTTTGCGACAAAGAAATGATCCTTTTTAAAAGCACTATACAAATAAAATTTAATTCAACTGAATTCTGTTATGCGGTCGATAGTGCCAGCTGATTAGGGAAGAAACTTTTTCGTAAAGTTGGACAAACTTGAACAAGCGTATAGGCAGAGTCGGCAAAAACACGTTGAGCAGTCCATGCGTGCAGTGTTTCCCCCTGCCTGCTCAATGTGTTTTCACTTACACTGCATACGCGTAGAGTTCCCCTCAAAGCGAATGCTATATAGTTCCATAGTCTCCGTACTCCTTTCCTACCTATATAAAATAATGTGATATTTTTATCTGCTAAAATACGCATATAACATTACAATAAATAATATTAATGTGTTTTACCATATAGTATTTTAAGTAGAGGCACTACATCTAATATTTCCTAGCAGTTCAATACTTGCCAAGATAAACGATGAAACGGACCTGGGTTGCGTTTCCCGATAACGATTGATCTTAACGCTTACGAGCGTTTTCTACGAGTCATTTTGCGAACGTTCGTTATTGTTTCACGTGCGTTTCCCAAAAATGGACTTAACACAAATGCTACTTAGGAGTCGCTATCTGTTGGTCACGTGCTGAAATGTCACGCTGTAAAATGGCTCGTTATTGTTGCACATGCTGTTTTAGCAATCCATCTAAGTTTTGATTTCCGTTTCTTCTACTTGTGTGAATGTATATTTAACTCGAATAACATAAAAAGTACTGTAATTTCCTCTTGAGCACGTTTAAAAACATAAATTAACTAGAAATGTCGTTCTGTAAAAACACTGTCTTGCTCCAATCTCGCATAAAACAAATTCTAACAGTTCTAACAGCATCATTTTCGATATTTATATGAAACCTTAATTATTTAAGTAGAATTATTTATCAATTTCTTTATCAACAATTGCTTATCTCACATTAAAAAAAAAGTAAATAAATAAATAAGCTCTTACATTTCTTTTTGAAAAAAATTGCCTAATTATCTTCACCTGAAGTGCATTTGCTAATAGGAGAACAATTTAAATAAGCACATACCTAGGGGTGGAGAAATTAGCAAAATGGCTAAAATAAAAAAACAAAAACAAAGAAAATTTCATTTCATTTTTCAAAAAGAAGAAATTAATATTATTTTAGAGAAAGTGGAGCTCTCTTTGTGCCACAAAAGTGCTGTGCTGTAATAACAGTAACAGCTATGTTGCACAATATTGCAGTGAGGGCAAGAATGCCCTTGGACATCAGGGAGGAAGATGAAGGGGTGGAGGAAGAGAATGAAGTCGAGATGAGACTTCATGATGCTCAACCAAGACATGTTCAATACATGGCTGGGTTTCATGCACGCCAGCAAGTCATCCTTTATTTGTGTCATCTTTAAAGCACATTAAATATTTTCTATTAAATACATTTGTACTGTACCCTCGAAATGTCCATATACAACAGTGTACATTTTTTTTTCATTCTAACATTTATTATGTCATTTTTATTTTATTTCATTATTCATTTTTATTTCTATATTGAATTGTGTAGTGAGTAGAAAATAGAAATGAATAAAAATATACGTACAAATAAAATGAAAAATCACTTTGACAAGAAGTAAATGCAATTTGCCGGTTGTCCAGCATAGTTCATAACTCTGTCTCCTTACGATGCACTTAAGGCTTTACGATTACTCCAGAGCACTCGTATATCTACGAAGATTTTCAAGTTCTACTTAAGTTACGATGGTTTTGGGAAACAGACCGTAATATTAAGATCAGTCGTGCGATAATTTTTACGAACTACTTAGGCTTACGATGCTTTTGGGAAACGCAGCCCAGATCAGTCGCCAGGCCACCGGGGATCCTCCTGGTGCTCCCATTGGCCAGTCCATGCCTGGTGTGTGTGTGTGTGTGTGTGTTTATAATAACAGATCACATACTTTACCTTTTCTCTCTAGAGTCTCTCTGCCATAAGACACGTATTTGTTTATCCTGTTGATACAGTTAATGCTCACATAGTTCTTCCAGCCGTCAGTGGTCACACCATTAATATAATCCCAAGTCTGTTTGCGGATCTCATTTTGAGATTTGGCTGAAATCCAGGTTTTATTATTTACATCAAAATTGAGGAAATCTTGTCCATCATATCCTAACTGCATGTGTCCTCTTGTGGTGCCGTCATTATCGATCTCACAGCCGTACATCAGCTGCAGTGTGTGAACTCCTGCACACACACACACACACACAGAAAATGACTGTGATGAGTTTCAACTCTACACTAAAACATCTCACTACACTTTATTCTTTATTTAGTGCTTAATGAATCAAACAATTACGTTATTTTACCCTTTTAATTACACTCACTCCTAAAGTGCCTGGTTATTACTATTAAAAAAATTAGAAAATCATTAAAAAGTAAATTTTCTTTTGTAATTGAATGAAAAAAAAATCTCTCATACAGTATATTCTTGATTCATTACATGTAAAGCAAAATATTTTAAGCCTCAACACTTTCTCAAAACCCTCTCATGTGCACCTAGAACAAAAGCCATGCAATAAATCAGGCTGGTAGAGAGACAGACAGGCATGGGCGTAAATCCCGGAGGGGACGGAGGGGACATGTCCCCCCCAATCCGAGGGTTGTCCCCCCCAATCCGAGGGTTGCCCACCCCCCCCCCCCCCAAAAAAAAAAATCGCACACATTATTGTCAAAAATATATGTATGTATACCTAAGATAATTGTTTAAGTAGAAAAAAAAAAACCGCAAAAACTGCATTTAGAACCAGTTGAGTTCCCCTCCCCTTCCTCCCAGTGGTTTGACCCACTGCCTGCTTCCCCAGTTCAAGTCAGGTTTGTGGCTGCGGTTCAATTAATGTTGAACTCCAGTAAGTAGGGTATTTTATTCACTTAAGCGATTAACTAAAGCGATTATCTTTAATGTAGTTGATGCAAACTCATTCATAAATTAGTTGCGGCAAAAATGCTGATTATTGATGTAATTTTCCATGAATCTGCTACAGTATATTAGTGATTAAATTATTACTTATCTAGTTAGCGTTAGGTTGTTTACAATCGCTTGTTGTATAGTGCACTGCAACTAACACGACAAACGCCGTTTCCCATGCAGTGTTTTATTTGTGACGACTTGGCATAATGTAAACTTATCATTAACGGCCACAATTAACATATTGTTTAGCTGTGCATTTACTAAATGAGCACTGTGCCACGTCCGAATTGTATTTTTTTGTACAGTATAATCAATATCCCTTCTGTTCTGAGGTTCTTAATTAATTTTAAATACAATTTTAAACCTTTTTTTTAATTCCTTGTTTTTATTGTTGTGATTATTTTTGAGAGTTTTACTTTCTTTATGTAAAGCAATTTGAATTATCATTGTGTATTAAATGTGCTAAAATATAAATAAACTTGCCTTGCCTTGCAATGTCATAGATAAATGGACATAAGATCATTTTTCAGTGCACCTAAACGCCAAGTAAGTACAACAAGTTCACATATTAAGGAAATTTGGCTTTAAAAATGGGTGCTTATGAAAATACTAATGTCACAATATCAATCACAGGCAAAGGAGACAGAAATTATTGAGAGACAGGTCAGACCAGGGTCAATCAGATGTACAGTGTCAGGTAAGTGTGGTGCTTTTATTGAAAGGATAATGACAGATTTTTTTTTTTTTTTTTTTTGGGTGAACAATTTCTTTAATGTTTTCGGAGTTGTGGCTGTTCAGTAGAAAGTAATAGGCTCACCAATTTACAGTATGATCTTTCAATTTAACAAGTGTAATGTAAAATAATTAGTTATTATGAGTATGGAAAACATCTTTTTCTGCATTTTTTCTGCTTCAGGGGTCAGTCTGTCCTGAGACAGTGAGAGTAGAGGAAGGGGCAGATTCAGAACCAGGGAGGGAGCCGGAGACAGCAGAACAAAGAGATGATATTGCCAGCACCAGCACAGGGAGCACAGTTTTTAGTTTAGATCTCATGTTTACATTTTATTGTATGTTGATGGCTTGACTGTGAACAAAATAAACAATGCAATAAATAGTTTTGAAGAAAAATCTGCTTTGTCATTGAACCTGAGAAAAACTTTTAAAATAACCATAATGGCGCAGTCTCCATGCTACAATAATAATAATGATAGAAACAAAGTTTTTCACTGTGGGGACATATCTTTATAAGTACAATTTGACTGTATTATTTGTGTCCCCTTCAAAAATTGCTCATGAGAAATTTTATATTTATTTTCCCCCCCTACTGTTAAATGAAATTTACGCCCATGCAGACAGGGCCAATATTTTATTTGTACTTTTTTTTGTAGAAATTTTGTGCTCTGACCTGCTTTGTTTTTTGATGATCGACAGTGTACTTGAGTACTAATGTGAAAGCTGGACAGGGATTGGGGAGCAATTTTACACAGGCATGGTATGAAACAATAGTGCCTAGTGTCTCAAGCAGTCTAAGATTCTGTGTGTGTGTGTGTGTGTGTGTGTGTGTATATATATACACACTAACACAGAATCTATTATAGATAAATATTATTATAGATTCTGTGTTAGTGTGTGTGTGTATATATATATATATATATATATATATATATATATATATATATATTTTATATATATATATATATATATATATATATATATATATATATTTATCTATAATAGATTCTGTGTTAGTGTGTGTGTATATACATATGTGTGTATATATATATATATATATATATATATATATATATATATATATATATAAACACACACTAACATAGAATCTATAATAATATTTATCTATAATAGATTCTGTGTTAGTGTGTGTGTATATACATATATATATAAACACACACTAACATAGAATCTATAATAATATTTATCTATAATAGATTCTGTGTTAGTATATATATATACATACACACTAACACAGAATCTTAGACTGCTTGAAACACTAGGCACTATTGTTTCAGACCATGCCTGTGTATGTGTATATATTAATGGCACTGCAAAAAATATAGTAAAGTTCTATACATTTCCTAACATACTAGTAGCCCTTTGTGACATGTTTTAATGTTTTCTGAATATAATTCGCTGTAATGCTGGTAATCATCTGACACTGTAATTTAATATGATCTAGTTAAGTGTTAAAATAACCATGCAAATTAAACGTGTAACCATGCAAATTAAATGTTTTTTTTTTCAGCAACTTGGCACAGCCTAAACTTATCACCATAACTCTTAATTACAGTAATACACACAAAGCTATGTGCACACTGGAATACCAGCTTGAGATGAAGTTACATGGACTTCACTTACAGATGCCATTCCCAAGTCTCAACACTAACATTGGGGTATAACTTTGTAATCTGTCATTTATTATTCTGAATTATTATTATTATTATTATTATTATTATTATTATTATTATACTCAACAATAGATATATACTCAATCAATAAAATAATTAAATACTTTTGCTGGGAGCATTAGTTTTCTTTTTGTGAGTGAAACACCTGTTATTTACCAGTAATGCTGATATTAATCAAATATGTCATAATTAAAATAATAAATAATATTAATAAGAATGTTTATGTGTCACTGATTAAAACTGTAAGTGTTTTACCTGCAGTGTGATTAAAGTTCTTCATCACTATACCCAGGCCTTTTCTTAAAGTCTCCTCCAAATGCTGATAAATCCCTGTGTGTCTGTTCCAGAAGTCTGGATGATCATTAGTGACATTCTGTATCCACTCTGTCTTTGGGATCGCCTTTTTGATGTCACTGTCGTAGTACTCAAACTCCCTTCCATCCACCAGACCCACAACAGTAAATTCTGGAAAATTTATTTCTGGAGTAACTGCAGTGTAGAGGTATTGCAGAGAGTGTGTGACTGTAAACACAAATTACCACCACACACACACACACACACACACACACACACAATAAATAAAAAAGTCTATTCTATGGAAAATCAATAAACATTAAACTAAATAATGAGTTTACAATTAAATAAATAAAACACTTTGTGAGGACTAAAATCTCTTTTTTTATTGCATTTTATGACTTTTATGGCTAAACACATGATCGAATAAAAAAGAAAATCTTGCTTGTTGCACATCCTCTTGAAATGTCACTGGAACAATTTATATTTCACATCTGTTTAAAAAACAAACCACACATGTGGATTTTCCTCACTGGTAATGGATCTTTTTCCAAACTGAAGCAGGGTTAACTCTCAACTATTTCAAGCAACATGACAGCTAATCATCAGCGATGGCCATCGTGGAATGATATCTATATTATACAGCAAAATCGTATCACGAGGTACGTGTGTGTTGCTTGGTTTAAATGATTTTTTAAACTAGTTTCTAGTTTTTTAGTTTTTCCAGTTTCTAGTTAAACTGTTTGTGAACTCACCTGCTGAAGAAATATGTACATGAAGTGTGAGAAACAGCAAAACCTTCATTCCATGTCTGCCATGCTCCATTTAACAGTCCAGACTTGTGCCAAAAAAGAGGGTAATTGAGTAGAGGGTAATAAACAAAAATAAATCATTTTATAGCGAATCTTTCAGGACTTCAATCTTACTACAGGACTAGAATGTATGAAGATTGTGAATAAGAGTGGAGCGCGGTGCTCAGATTCCGTTAGCTGTCTCAGAAGAAAGGAATTTCGGCAGTTGAGTTTAAAAGTGAAAATAAAAGATTGTACTGTACTTGCTGTAGGTGTGTTTCACAGTAGCTGTGTATGACACCACAGCCTCTCAGCTTGCTCATACACATTCCTAACTAACAGCACTTGCTAAAACACCAATCACCTTGAGTTTTATGTCCCTGATGGATACTCCCACCCATTGTTTTTATACGCATTTATCCGCATTGTTCGTCGCATGTTTATATGTTCAATTGAATTCAATAAAAAATGTATTGCACTTTTAACAGTTGTCATTGTTGCAAACTGGCTTTACACAATCAAAAGAAATCATGGAAGTTTTTATGAAATGTGAATGTGTATGAATCAAAATGATCAGAATGTCTCTGATGAGCAAGCCGAGGGCGAGGGCGACAGTGGAAAGAAAAAACTCCCTTAGGGTAATAGGAAGAAACCTTGAGAGGAACCAGACTCAAAAGGAAATCAGGGTGATAACAGATAGCAGGGATTGATCTGCAGCCATACTGTGTGTTAAAAGGCTGGAAGTTCAGTATAACAGTGTTACAGCGCCAACTAGTGTTAGTGTCCTTACTTCCTTGCTTGTTTGGTGTTAATGTGCAATGTTTTATTTTGAGTGTTTTAAAAGCTCACATTCTTGTTCATTTATCACCCATATGGTATTTAAAACATTAATATTTAAAAGGCAATTTTTAAATTATATTTAGTAAAATGGGGTAATTATTTTTGGACTGACAAGAAGAAATATTTTTTCTGTTTAAAAATTTTATTTGTTGCTATGACTTTCATCTTCAAAAGCAAAAAGGCAATTTCATTTCATTTAATTCATTTAACACCATTTACATTTATATATATATATATACACTGTCTAACCCAACCCAGTCTCAGCTCTGGTTTTCATGTACCCTGGGTAAAGCTCAATTTTCTTACAATGCACTTAATATATGCATATGAAAATAAAGGTAAAATAAAATGAACTAAAATAAAATGCTGTTAAATGAATTTAATGAAATGAAATTGCCACTCTACTAAAATGTAGTCTTTTGAAGATGAAAGTCATAGCAACAAATACAATTTTTTAACAGAAAAAATATTTCTTCTTGTCAGTCCAAAAATAATTACCCCATTTTACTAAATATAATACTTTTTTTGCCTTTTGAATATTAATGTTTTAAATATTAGATGGGTGATAAATGAACAAGAATGTGAGCTTTTAAAACACTCAAAATAAAACATTGCACATTAACACCAAACAAGCAAGAAAGTAAGGACACTAACACTAGGTGGCGCTGCAACACTGAGTTCTAAACGTTTACTGTGTGAACATTTACTTGCAAAATCTCTGACACTAAAATAAGATAAAGATCCTCATGGAGTAATTTCCTTAAATTTCTCTTAAATTCTCTCTAAATTTCCTGTTAAGAGAAAAATAAGAGAAGTCAACGGCAGATGCACCAAACTTTTCCATTTTACTCTTATTCGGATGAGCTGAGTGATGAATCTCACTTGTCTCTTTACTCAGCACATAGGGATAGCATGTAATTAACATAGGCGTTGTGTGCTATGTGCAAATCAGGTGCTAGAACTGAAGAGATGTCCCCGAAAAATAGTAGTAAGAAACATAATATTAAATCAGGGATAATGTGAATGCCATGTTGGTTGAGGGATGCATAGTTAAAGAAAAAAAAGGGTTAGTTTTATAGCAGTTGGAGTAAGGGTACCTAAGTGAGTAACCTCTATGTCATCTATGTTAGATTTGTATAAAAATGAGGGTTTCAACTAATTAATCAATTGATCATTTTAGGCCACCAATTAAATAATTAAATAATCCAATAAATATAACCCCTCTAAACACATACCTTTTTCTATCTTCTTCTATACATATAATAAAACTGTAAAGTTGGCATGTCTGTACATTAAAGATATTTGCAAAAAAAAATATTTGGAGAGAATAAGATGAGTAATAGAACACATCAAAATGGTTTTTGGAAGTAATGTCTGTCTGAATTTTTGTATGTCTGGGAATGGTTTATAAGTTATTCTGATATAATACCTTTTAAACTAAATTCTGTTCTTGATCTGTACATCCAGTGTGTATTTAAAGTATTCTGAATATGTATTCAGATGGCTCTACACCCTGTAGTTTTGGGGAAAACAAAACAAAACAACAACAACAGAAAATACAGTGCCCGGCCAAAAAAGTCACACTCGCTAATATTTCATTGAACGACCTTTTGCTTAGAATATGGCATGCATTCAGTGTGGTATAGTTTCAATAAGCTTATGCAATGTCACAGCATTTATTTCCATCCAGAGTCATACTTATTTCTCTTTAAGATCATTGATGATGGGAGAGTCGGACCGCTGCCTTTTCTAGCACATCCCAAAGATTCTCTATGGGGTTAAGAAAAAATCCATTAATGGAAAATCCTGGTCCTCCAGTACATTCAGGTGGTCAGCTGACCTCAGTGTTTTGAGCACATGTTGCAGAGTCAGACAAAAAATGCATACACACTTCAGGAAAAAAAAAAACTATAATTCAAGAAAAACTAAATATATTTAATATATTATTAATATTTTAATACTAAGGTTATTGCTATATATTATATATTGCATATATAGACAGAGAGAGAGAGAGTAAAGCGAGAGAACTCACAGGCCATGCTTTGTTTATTGCGCACTCTCTGTATATGCAGCAATTTTTACTATTGTTAACAGTTTGTTGTTTGTTTAACAGTTTGTTTTTATAAATAAATAAATGTCGAATATTTTCTAGGATGCTCTGTGAGATGTTTTTATTTTATATATTATAACTGTAGGTCACTGTTACTGCTGATCTGTTATATTTGCAGTGTTTTAGGGAAAGTTTGTGCTTATTCAAATAACATGATTTTATAACCTAAAGATTTGATCCCTTTCTTGCGATACAGTGTTGCTATTGAGACAACTGCAGCTGCATAATCTGGTCAAGAGAGTGTGCTGTTGCATGATAAGTCAAACTCTTGATAAGAAACTACTGTTTCTCTGGTGGATGTTTAATCATGGCAAATTAAGCTTCGCCTGTAGATCCTGAGAAAAGGGCCTACAAGATCCCTAATCATAGTATCCTTCTACATTATATTAGCTTCATTATTGTGGGGGGAACACAGATGGTCACAGTCTGATACTGTTCCCACTCTTTTACTCTCTTTGTTAAATAAAAAGGATCCATGATTTTATAACAAAATTGTAAATGATTTAATGTGTGTGGCAGGTGTAGAAGTTCCTGAACACCTGGGAGGGCAAAGTTTAAAGTCTCTCAAGCACCTGAGGTGGAAGCGATGCTGCCACGCCTTTTTTTTTTGGACCACAGTGTTGACCGGACCATGACAGGTTCTGTATGATATGAACACTGAGGTATCTGAAGCTGTTCACTCTCTCTAGTGGGCTCTCATTGATGATGGGGGTCTGGTATTCACAAAAATGCTTGGCTAAATAAATAGGTTTTTAGCCTGGACTTAAACACTGAGACTGTGTCTGAGTCCACAACATTAACTGGAATTGGAACTTTCTTAGAAATAATTTTCGAGCCATGTTGCTATGACAACATCTCTCTGCATTAGCATTGTGCTGTTTATAGACCGCTAACACTAATTATATAACAGTGCAGAAAATAAGGTTTTGTTTTATTAACTGTCTGTTAAATGTAATCAAATATGTAACATTTAGAAACATGATAACTGATAATTCAATATAGCTACAGCTAAAAAAAACTTTTAATTTCTATTTTGAGTACTGTATACGTGTATCTGTATATTTTAAAGCAGAAGCTTAGTTTGGATTACTCTTTTGTATTTTCAATGTTTCAGTTTCACCTTTCCTATAACATCAATAAACCTGTGGACAAGGAGATTATCATACTGTAATCAGAATATTGATGTTAGTTCATATAATGTGTTCATCTGGCTGTCAAGTAATATTCAGGACATATACTAACGGCAGCACGGTAGATAGAAATATAGTCTTCACGCGAACGTGCCACTGTGCATACATTATTACTGAGACATGTTTAAATGAGACAAAATAGTGATCTGAGATAACTTTGGATTGTTGAAATGTCACTATATTTCTTATACTTATTCAAAGGATATTATTAAACAGTTTGAACTGGAATGGATATACATGCTGTTCACATAGGGTCTTAGGGGATAGGGGACATAGGGGATTCTCAATTTTTTTGTCTGCAGAAACAACCAAGTTTGAGACGTCTGTAAATGATAATTAGCGGAATCAAAAGAGCCGACTAATTATTTGTGGCTAAACTTGTTCTATTAGCATAGAGGACTTGAAAAGCAGTAAAATTGTGTACATGTTTTTGTACAAAGGTCAAATTATCGTTATTCATAACTGTGACGCCTCCTCCACTACCAGTTAGCCGAGGCTGGTGTATGTAGCTGTATCCAGGAGGACTAGCTTCATTTAGAGCTACATACTCGTCCTGTTTAATCCAGGTTTCTGTGTTTTGTTAAACACATTATATCAAACTCCTGATCTGTGATAGTTTCATTAACAATAAGCACTTTAGATAGTGAGAGATCTAATATTTAACAGTTCTAGCTTCAGATCAGAGGTGCCGGCTGTGCATTTAGTGTGATCCGAGTTTGTGGTATCTATATTAGCCTACTTTAATTTCTAAAACAGACTTTCTGGGTCATTTGTAGCTCAGGGAACAGACACAGTCTCAATATGATGAACCCTGAGTGACGACTCAATGCAGCTAGCAGACGGTTGGTTTAGCCTGTCTGTCTGCTCCCTGGCCTGGGCTCTGGATTGTCACCGCTTAACTAGGCCTATGAGCTATACACTACAAGCAGCACCTTCCCGAGTGGGATGGACACCGTCCCGCCCTAACAGGCCAGCCTTGCCCTCAAAGGTCTTCCAGTTATCTATAAAGCCCACATTATTTTTGAAGCATCACCTGGACATCCAGCAGTTCAGTGACCATAACCAGAGCATACTAATTCATCGGACATCACCTTTGCTAATTTAAACACCTCTGTAAAGTTACTCTAGCTAACCTCTGACTGACAAAGGCATATATCATTAGCTCCAGCATGTACCACTATCTTAGAGAACCTGTGCTGTCCTTGAGCCCTAAGATTACCTGCAATGTCCGGTGCTCTGGCTCCCGGGATACACCTAACCACTGCTGCTGGTGCCCCTAAAGGCCTGGCTAATATCGACATCAATGAAACACTTGATCATTTGCGTCTGTGCTATTTTGTGCTTAAGTGACCCATATTTTTTTTTTTCTCAGTTCAAAAAATGCTTTGGGTTTTAAGAACCACATTAAAAGAACAAAGAAAAACTAAGGAGGACTGTAAGGTAAGAAAGATAAGGTGAGAAACCTCATTGGAGAATGTACTGACTCCCCCCACAACTGACTGTTAGATGGTGCTACTGTAATTGCTGTGTTTGTAGGTGTACTGTTAGGGTAACTTATATAAAGAGGCGACACCAGCGTTCTCCTGTTTAGGGGGTTTATTATAATAACATTTGTTGTGCTATTGTTATTAGTTGTTTAATGACATGAATTCACTCAGCACACGTCCAATAAGCTCTTTGACACATACCCATGAACACACTGTTGTAACCACTGTACTATATGTGCATAGGCTATTCGGTATGTTACCATACAGTATACATACTAAACAACTATCATTACAGTAGGGGGTTCTTTCGACCTGCCGTCGTGTGTTTGTGTTAAATCCAACTCAGGCAAACCTGACAAATGCAGGAGCACACACATGTGGCACTTTAACCATTAGTGCATCAACGTTGTCTTATAAATAGCTGTCATGATGCGGGTGTATCGGGCTGATGTTATCGCCGTGGGCGGAGAAAGCAGGCATAAAAGCACAGGGTTTTCGAAATAAGAAAACCTTTTAATAAACATAAACAAATTATACACAAACTAAACAAATCAAAACACTGGCTCTGGAAGTAGACGACACTCAAGGGTACAAGAAACATAACATCCATGACTCTGGAAGCTTGAAACATAATCATCCCTTCGTTGAGATACAGTCCCTTCAGCAATACAGGCTCTAATACTTGAGACATAACACGAGCTCGGTGTTGTAACACCGTCTCTGACATACAGGCTCTAATACCTGAAACATATAACCATTACTCTGTGTTGTGACACAGGCTTGAACATACAGGCTCTAATAACTGGAACATACGACAATTACTCTGTGTTGTGACACAGGCTCGAACATACAGGCTTTAATACCTGAAACATACAACAATTACTCTGTGTTGTGACACAGGCTCGAACATACAGGCTCTAATACCTGAAACATATTACAATTACTCTGTATTGTGACACAGGTTCTGAAGATGTACCCCAAACATATAAGCAAAGCTCTTTAGGAGGTAGGTAAACCTCCCTTGCCACTACGAGCGCCACCCGCTCCTATGAGCGCAGCATACACACTCGTTCCTCTGCGCAAAGCATATTCTCACCCCACGCTCCTATGAGCGGCAGACACACACTCACCCATACTTACCCACGCTCCTATGAGCGGCAGACACACACTCACCCATACTTACCCACGCTCCTATGAGCGGCAGACACACACTCACCCATACTTACCCACGCTCCTATGAGCGGCAGACACACACTCACCCATACTTACCCACGCTCCTATGAGCGAAGCATACACACACTCACTCACGCTCCTAAGAGCGGCAAACACACACACTCACCCATGCTCCGATGCGCGGCAGACACTCTCACCCACGCTCCTAAGAGCGGCAGACACACACACACTCACCCACGCTCCTAAGAGCGTCAAACACACACACTCGGAGATCTTACCTAGGCTTAAAGCTTTGCTTACAGACCTGGAGTAACACCAAAGACTAGGGAAGCACACTAGAAAGTGGGAAGAGACACCAGAGACTTAACGAAAAAACAAACAGGATAAACTAGAAACACAGGGAGAATAATCACATACAGTACTCCATACTCAAACTGAAAGAAAATCAAAGATACACACAGCTACATTCAACACCAATAAACAAGTTCTCAGAGCCAGTTTAACACTAAAACTAAATCCAAACAACACAAAACAAAAGCCCACCAGACATTATTAATGCTCGACCCAGTTTCCCAGAACTAACAGCTTTTTATAATGTCCCTAATGAGCCACCTCGGCTCAGGTGAACTTCGTCATCACCTGACCGAGGTGCCTTCTGGGAAACTGGGTCTTCCAACAAAACTACAAACAAAAAAACAAACATAGCCACAGTGCCCTCTAGGGGCAGTCCCTTACAGTACCCCCCCTCCTAAGACGCTCCTCCGGAGCGCTATTGTAGATGCCTTTCCCCCATTCCCGATGCCGACAATCTAGCTCCGCGAGCTGGGTGGGAGGGTGGGCGAGCCCGGATGGCCGCAGAAGTCGGGCTGCGGAGGCAGCTGCTGGACCCCTTGCGTAACCCCGGCAGTTGAGGCAGCACTGGATCGCTGGAGTAGGCCGGGCGGCGGAGGCAGTACTGACTCACTCACGCCTGTTGAGCAGTAAAGGCAGCACCGGGGAGTCCTCCAAGCCGGGCGGCCGATGCAGCACTGAGTCGTCCTCAACGCCGGGCGGCGGATGCAGCAGCGATCTATCCCCGCTGCCAGGCACCGGCGACGGCTCCCGCTAGCTGTCAGGGTCTCGCGGTGGTGGACTCCTGAGGTGGAAGCGGGGTGGTGGAGGCAGTCCTGGATCTGCTTTGTGGACCTGGCTGGTGAGGCAGCGCCGGATCATGTAGGCTGGGCGGCAGAGGCAGCACTGCTTCGCTTGTGAAACTTGAGCCTCGTAGGCAGCGCTG
The DNA here is from genome assembly GCF_024256425.1 of Clarias gariepinus. Taxonomy (NCBI): domain Eukaryota; kingdom Metazoa; phylum Chordata; class Actinopteri; order Siluriformes; family Clariidae; genus Clarias; species Clarias gariepinus. The sequence continues at coordinate 3,718,255 of NC_071120.1, read as the reverse complement.
GGTTGTCCTCCAAGCTGGGCGGCCGATGCAGCCCTGGGTTGTCCTCCCAGCCAAGTGTTGATGGTCCTGGATCCTTTCGGTGGACCCGGCTGATGAGGCAGCACCGGATCATGTAGGCCGGGCGGCGGACGCAGCACTGCGTCGCTCGTGAAACTTGCGCTTCATAGGCAGCGCTGGGTTGTCCTCCTAGCCGGGCGGCCGATGCAGTACTGGGTTGCCCTCCCAGCCGGGGCCTCCACTGCAGCTCTTGGATGAAGGAGTCTCATCTAAGGCCCTCGGGGGTTAAAGGGACCTTTCCCGTGGCTGTGCCGTGGGCCCCTCTGCTATGCCCGTGTTATGGTCGAGCATTCTGTCATGATGCGGGTGTATCGGGCTAATGTTATCGCCGTGGGCGGAGAAAGCAGGCATAAAAGCAGAGGGTTTTCGAAATAACAAGTCTTTTAATAAACATAAACAAATTATACACAAACTAAACAAACCAAAACACTGGCTCTGGAAGTAGACGACACTCAAGGGTACAAGAAACATAACATCCATGACTCTGGAAGCTTGAAACATAATCATCCCTTCGTTGAGATACAGTCCCTTCAGCAATACAGGCTCTAATACTTGAGACATAACACGAGCTCGGTGTTGTAACACCGTCTCTGACATACAGGCTCTAATACCTGAAACATATAACCATTACTCTGTGTTGTGACACAGGCTCGAACATACAGGCTCTAATACCTGAAACATATAACAATTACTCTGTGTTGTGACACAGGCTCGAACATACAGGCTCTAATACCTGAAACATATTACAATTACTCTGTATTGTGACACAGGCTCTGAAGATGTACCCCAAACATATAAGCAAAGCTCTTTAGGAGGTAGGTAAACCTCCCTTGCCACTACGAGCGCCACCCGCTCCTATATGCGCAGCATACACACTCGTTCCTCTGCGCGAAGCATATTCTCACCCCACGCTCCTATGAGCGGCAGACACACACTCACCCATACTTACCCACGCTCCTATGAGCGGCAGACACACACTCACCCATACTTACCCACGCTCCTATGAGCGGCAGACACACACTCACCCATACTTACCCACGCTCCTATGAGCGAAGCATACACACACTCACTCACGCTCCTAAGAGCGGCAAACACACATACTCACCCATGCTCCGATGCGCGGCAGACACTCTCACCCACGCTCATCCACGCTAAGAGCGGCAGACACACACACACTCACCCACGCTCCTAAGAGCGGCAGACACACACACACTCACCCACGCTCCTAAGAGCGGCAGACACACACACACTCACCCACGCTCCTAAGAGCGGCAGACACACACACACTCACCCACGCTCCTAAGAGCGGCAGACACACACACACTCACCCACGCTCCTAAGAGCGGCAGACACACACACACTCACCCACGCTCCTAAGAGCGGCAGACACACACACACTCACCCACGCTCCTAAGAGCGGCAGACACACACACACTCACCCACGCTCCTAAGAGCGGCGGACACACACACACTCACAAGAGAAGAAACAAACAGGATAAACTAGAAACACAGGGAGAATAATCACATACTCCATACTCAAACTGAAAGAAAATCAAAGATACAGGAGGAAAAGATCAAGGATGTGCACATGCAGGTCCGGAAGCATTGCCCAGCTGGCATGTACTGTAGGCACTTATCTGGCGAGCAATGGCAATGCCCTGCTCACATGCCACTCTCTACCCCTTTTTTGAACGAGTGGAGCAAGCCCAGGGTCTATGGATGTTTATTTGCTGCCAGCCATGCCAGATTTAATGGCCCTGCTTGATAACACACCTGCAAAAGGGGAGGCTGTCTATAAAGTGAGCTCCCAGGAGTGAGTGTAAAGCTCACTCCTGGGACAAAAAACGATTTTGGTGCACACATCACTGATGAACCTGTGACAATGTGGATTTGTACAGTGGTTCTAGTAGTGCTAATAGGGCTGTACCCATCACTTCCCCTGCACAAGACAACCGATAGTCTAATGTGAACTGAAAACCATTCCAGGTGACAACCTCATGAATATGATAAGAGAATGCCTTGAGTGTGCCAAGCTGTCATCAAAGCTAATTGTAGCTACTTTGGACAATCTAAAACTAAAACAATATTCTCGGTTGCTTGCAAGATGGTGCCGGTGAGGTCGTCTGCCGTCACGACTGCTCCGACCACCTTTTCTCCAGGTTGGCCTTTTATTATGGGCAGTATAAGGTACACCTGTGCACTACTCATGATGTCAGATCAGCATCTTGATGTGGCACACTTGTGAGGTGGGATGGATTATCTCAGCAAAGCAGAAGTGCTCACTATCACACATTTAGACTGATTTGTGAACAATGTTTGAGAAAAATGGTAATATTGTGTATCTGGAATGAATTTTAGATCTTTAAGTCCATCTCTTGAAAAATCGGAGCAGAAACAAAGGTGTTGCGTTTATATATTTGTTGAGTGTATATACAGTAAAATCTCGGATTACGAGTAACTCGGTTAACGAGTGTTCCGCAAGACGAGCAAAGATTTTTAATCAATTTTGACTTGGTAAACGAGCATTGTCTTGGTCTACGAGCACCGAGTATTATGTATCATGCAAGCGCTTCTTGATTTGATGCCGAGTGTCACGTAATCACAACTGAGCCAACGTTTTTTCTCTCTCTTGCGCTGCGGGTAATCATCTCCCCTGCTGGGTCTTAGTGCTCGTCTCTTACTGGTGTTCGCGCACACACACAATCTTTCTTTGTTGTTAGTGTGTGTGTTATGTGTGTGCGCGCACATAATTTGTCAAATTATGCTCGCGCAGACACACACAGCAGCGCAGGAGAGAGAAAAACACACTCAGCGCCTGTGCGCATAAATGGAAACACTTATCTGTCAGGATTTATTTTTACTTTTTTTAAGGTAACGTGCAGGTTAATTTGTTTTATTTTTACTTTATATTTTGTGTTAATTATTTTTATGTATTTATTTTTTTGGGCTGTGGAACAAATTATTTTAATTTCCATTATTTCTTATGGGAAAATGTGCTTTGATTTACGAGTGTTTTGGAATACGAGCCCACTTCCAGAACGATTTATGCTCGTAATCCAATGTTCCACTGTATATATATATATATATATATATATATATATATATATATATATATATACACAGTGGTGTGAAAAACTATTTGCCCCCTTCTTGATTTCTTATTCTTTTGCATGTTTGTCACACAAAATGTTTCTGATCATCAAACACATTTAACTATTAGTCAAAGATAACACAAGTAAACACAACATGCAGTTTTTAAATGATGGTTTTTATTATTTAGGGAGAAAAAATCCAACCCTACATGGCCCTGTGTGAAAAAGTAATTGCCCCCTGTCACCCTTAGCAGCAATAACTGCAATCAAGCGTTTGCGATAACTTGCAACGAGTCTTTTACAGCGCTCTGGAGGAATTTTGGCCCACTCATCTTTGCAGAATTGTTGTAATTCAGCTTTATTTGAGGGTTTTCTAGCATGAACCGCCTTTTTAACGTCATGCCACAACATCCCAATAGGATTCAGGTCAGGACTTTGACTAGGCCACTCCAAAGTCTTCATTTTGTTTTTCTTCAGCCATTCAGAGGTGGATTTGCTGGTGTGTTTTGGGTCATTGTCCTGCTGCAGCACCCAAGATCTCTTCAGCTTGAGTTGACGAACAGATGGCCGGACATTCTCCTTCAGGATTTTTTGGTAGACAGTAGAATTCATGGTTCCATCTATCACAGCAAGCCTTCCAGGTCCTGAAGCAGCAAAACAACCCCAGACCATCACACTACCACCACCATATTTTACTGTTGGTATGATGTTCTTTTTCTGAAATGCTGTGTTACTTTTTTACGCCAGATGTAACGGGACACGCACCTTCCAAAAAGTTCAACTTTTGTCTCGTCGGCCCACAAGGTATTTTCCCAAAAGTCTTGGCAATCATTGAGATGTTTTTTAGCAAAATTGAGACGAGCCTTAATGTTAATTTTGCTTTAAAGTGGTTTGCGCCTTGGAAATCTGCCATGCAGGCCATTTTTGCCCAGTCTCTTTCTTATGGTAGAGTCGTGAACACTGACCTTAATTGAGGCAAGTGAGGCCTGCAGTTCTTTAGATGTTGTCCTGGGGTTATTTGTGGCCTCTCGGATGAGTTGTCTCTGCGCTCTTGGGGTAATTTTGGTCGGCCGGCCACTCCTGGGAAGGTTCACCACTGTTCCATGTTTTTGCCATTTGTGGATAATGGCTCTCACTGTGGTTCACTGGAGTCCCAAAGCTTTAGAAATGGCTTTATAATCTTTACCAGACTGATAGATCTCAATTACTTTTGTTCTCATTTGTTCCTGAATTTCTTTGGATCTTGGCATGATGTCTAGCTTTTGAGGTGCTTTTGGTTTACTTCTCTGTGTCAGGTAGCTCCTATTTAAGTGATTTCTTGATTGAAACAGGTGTGGCAGTAATCAGGCCTGGGGGTGACTACAGAAATTGAACTCAGGTGTGATAAACCACAGTTAAGTTATTTTTTAACAAGGGGAGCAATCACTTTTTCACACAGGGCCATGTAGATTTGGAGTTTTTTTTCTCCCTTAATAACGTAAACCTTCATTTAAAAAAAATGTATTTTGTGTCTAATTATCTTTGACTAATAGTTAACGGTTTTTGATAAGCAAAAACATTTAAGTGTGACAAACATGCAAAAGAATAAGAAATCAGGAAGGGGGCAAATAGTATTTCACACCACTGTGTATATATATATATATATATAAAATAAAGAAAGTAAACATTAATATTAGAAAGTAAATAAGTATAATAAAGAGAATAAACATTACAGAACTCACCTGATGAAAGATGAAAAGAAAATGTGAGGAACATCAAAGCTTTCATAACTGCACTGCAGCAACACATCTCTCAGTATAAACTCTCATACAGTACAACTCTCTATAATAACACTTATTTATTATTTACTGATTTAATCTTACACTTGGTTAACTTTTTTTAACTTTGATAAATTCAATGATAGAAAGTAGATCAGATCCACAAATATCCCCCAGCTGCCCCAGCGTTCCGATGCAGGCAGTTTCCCCGAGCTCTGAGGCCTTTAGTCGATGCAACTCCTGTTGCAGTGCGGAAACCCCCTCAGCGGTTACATGAGGTCTTGTGTTCAAGTATGTTCCCCCTTTCAAGATGTGATTGGACCACCCTTACCCCCACCCCAGTGAAAACAGTGGAGAGAGCCGTCAAACACAAGCTGGACTTCAGTACTGTTTGTGTATAAGCTCTAAAATGGAAGTAAAAGAAGATTTTGATGAAAATAAAACTTTTCAAAACCAGTGGTGCAGTGTTTTTATTACTGTTAACACAACTAACAGTTTGTTGTTTGTTATTTTCATAAGTAAATAGTTGTCTAAGATTTACTTGGAAACCTTGTGAAAAGATGTTTGTATTTTAAATATTGTAAACGGTGTATCACTATCAGCGCTGATTTATTTTATATGCAGAATGTGAGGTAAGCTTGTTTACAATTTACGTTTGTACATTGTAAACAAATGTAATTTTATAACCTAAACATTCAATCCCTTTTAAAAATTACATTAATCTCACTGGTAATACTGTAGTTTCTTTTGCTTTACCATATGTTGTTGCTTTTGATACAGATGCAGCTGCATAATTTGGCCAAAAGAGCTCAGATTACTCAAACTGCTGCTAGGAAACTCTTTATCTGGTTGTATCATGGCCAATAAAGCGTTTCTGAAAGAACTTTCAAAAAATCAGAAATAAACATTCTTTAATAAAATCATGAAATTCAACCAGTATTGAATCACATTCATCTTGACACAGTTCTCTCTCACTTGTTAGAAGCTGGAGGTTATACAGTAAAAATTGAGGAGGTAGAACAGTTTACAAATTCCATATTACACAGTAACAGTACAGTACAGTACAGTAGACACTTATTACACACTTTACAGGGATCTTTGACCTCAAACAACTTGGATTCTGTGCCTCTTCTCTTTTCCTCCAGACTCTGGGACCTTGATTTCCAAATGAAATGCAAAATGTTCTTTCATCTGAAAAGAGGACTTTCAGTCCAGTCCTTTTTGTCCTTAGCCCAGGTAACACAACTCTGATGTTGTCTCTGGTACAAGAGTGGTATAAGGAATGCGACAGTTGTAGCCCATTTCCTGGATATGTCTGTGTGTGGTGGCTCTTGAAGCACTGACTCCAGCTGCTGTCCACTTCCTGTGAATCTCCCCCAAATTATTAAATGGGCTTCATTTCGCAATCCTCTCATGGCTGTGGTTATCCCTGTTGCTTGTTCACCTTTTTTTAAAACACATTTTTCCATGAATCCATTAACAGCTACTGTAGCTTTTTTAGCAATGACCTTTTGTGTCTTTCCCTCCGTGTGCAAGTCAGCAGTCTTCCCCACGATTGTGTGGCCCACTAAACCAGACTGAGAGACCATTTAATGGCTCAAGAAACCTTTGCAGGTGTTTTGAGTTAATTAGCTGATTAGAGTGTGACACCATGAGTCTCCAATATTGAACTTTTTCATAATATTAAAATTTTCTGACATACTGAATTGTGGGTTTTCAGTAGCTGCCATAATCAACAAAAAAGAAATAAACACTTACAATATTTCATTCTGTGTGCATTGAATCTGTATATGAGTTTCACTTCTTGAACTAAATTGCTTAAATAAATTGACTTTCATTGATGTTTTAATTTATTGAGATGCACCTGTATGTTAGATTCTCCAGTTAATTTTGAGTCTGTGAAAATGGAGGGAGTGTAAATAAATGGGTGTAATTTCTAAATAGTTGATGCAATTTTTTTGATAAACTCCTTAACTTAACTGCTTCAATTCAAGTTTATTTTCTGGTGTACAGTATAGGGACATGAATAGAAAAATTGTGACACGGTTCAATTGGAACTTTAAATGGAATTTCCACTGTTAAAAACAAATAAACGGATTAGCTTTTGACCTTAAACAAATAATAATGCCAAGGTCATAGCAAGGTCAAATCAGTAATAGCTTTTCTAACATTTACGTTTAGGCTTTTGGCAGACACGGTTATCCAGCGCAACTTACAGCCTTTCATAGCTTTCTTCCTGATTGAAGTTCTGTGTACCATAAGGCAATTACAAGCATTCACATTATTAACAAATTACTGACAGATGTCTCTAAAAATAGGACATAATAAATACACTTTAAAAGTGTTGATTGGTGATTAAACACCATAAACTCATTGCTTAGTCCAATCACAGTGTGCTGTGGTCCTCATCTCCCTCTCAGTTCAGCAGAAAGAACGTGGTTGAAGAGTATCTTCTTCTTCCAGACCACAATTCCAGCAACAACGGCGACGAGAGCGACGAGAGCCGCGACTACAGCAGCGATGATACCAAACAATCCTCCACCTGTTAAATCAGCACAGAGTCTTTATTATCTGCTGCAGCAAGAAATCAGCATTTACTTTCTACAGCTCTAGTTTATTAGGAATGTGTTTCTCTGACCTCTTAGGATTCTGCGCTCGCTCACATTCAGCACTAACTCCTTCTCCAAGCTGCTGTGCTGAACCACGCAGGTGTAGTTGTGTTTCTGCAGCTCCTCAGCTGGGACTTTCAGAATGCTTCTCCTCTGGAAGCTTCCATCCTGGTTGGGTAACGTCTCTCTGAGCTCCACGTCCTCATGCACGTCCTCTCCGTCCTTCTGCCAGGTGATGTTTAGTGCTTTGGGGAAGAAACCTGTAGCGTGACACACCACATCTGGAGAAGACGAGTGTTTCTGGAACACTAACACCTCAGGACCAGCTGCAGAGACACACACACATCAATATTAAACCACTGGTTTCCCTCTAACTAAAAGTAGACATTCTTGAAGTAAAAGACAGTTTAGGTCACATACAAAAACAATTGTATATACAGTTGAAACAAGAAGTTACATAGACTAAACACATTTAAACTAAGCTTTTTACAATTTCTAACATTTAATCCTAGTAATCATTCCCTGTCTTTGGTCAGTTAGAATCAATACTTTATTTTAAGGATGTGAAATAATTGAAGGGAGAAAGATTTATTCCAGCATTTATTTCTTTCCTCACATCCTAGTGACAACTTGTGTAGTACTGTTTGAAAAGATGAACGTGGTACTGTCAGTCATTAGCGAATTGCTCCCATGGATGAACCAGACTTGTGGAGGAAATGGAAACCTAATCACAGCGCCAAAAGTCGCGGTGAATCATGACGAACCGTACTTACTGTACAGTCACCGTGTAAACCCCGTAGGTGGGATAGGGCTTGACTAAAATAACATGCATGAGGAATCACAAAGAAATTTTTATTTTCTGCAATGGAAAAGTACTCAAACTAGTTACTTTTATCAGAAAGTAACACTAATGTAACTGATTACAGTACTTTTTAAAGACAGTAATTTTGTAATGTAATTAGTTACTTTAAAATGTAACGTCCCCCAACACTGGCACTGAGTCTGATATACATATACGCACATAATTGACTCAAATAATGAGAAGCTTCTAAAGTCACAACATAATTTTCAGTCTTTATTGTTTTAAAAACTGTTATTCCTAAATGGAATTGTCATTTTGGAGTATTGTGTGTAGAATGATGAGGTAAAAAGGATTCAAATATATTTTAATAGGAATAGCACAATATTTATTACCTGTTAATTTGTACTAACTATTAATCCTTGATGCTACTTACAGAAGGTTTACTGTTTCTCCTCCCATTAACTCAACTCATCACCTCATTAACACAGTGTTCTGTAATGTCATGTTTGTCACTTTGTTACTTCGTCACATTTGCGCGTGCACTTTATGTTGTCTCTTTTGTATAAAAACTTAGATAGTTCCCAGCTATCCCGCTAATTAGATCACAAAGTTAGCTAGTCTTTTGCTAATTTATGTTGTTAATTTATGTTGTCATGTAGCACCTTGGCCGTGGAGGAATGTTGTTTCGTTTCACTTTGTACTCAACTGTATATGGTTGAAGTGACAATAAAGCCTACTTGACTTGACTTCAAAACTTTAAAGGGTCTGAAAACTTTCCAGTGGCATTCTTTGTGTGTGTGTGTGTGTGTGTGTGTATACACTGCGTTCCAAATTATTATGCAAATTGGATGCAAGTGTCATAAACATTAAATGTTTGGTTTTTAAATTAAACTCATGGATGGTGTTGTGTCTCAGAGCTCTTTGGATCACTGAAATGAATCTCAGACACGTGGGATAATTAGTTTGCTAGATGAGCCCAATCAAAGGAAAAGTACTGAAGAAGGTTGTTCCACATTATTAAGCAGGTTTCAAGCAATATGGGAAAGAAAAAGGATTTCTGCTGCCGAAAAGCGTCAAATAATGCAATGCCTTGGACAAGGTATGAAAACATTAGATATTTCACGAAAACTTAAGCATAATCATCATACTATGAAGACATTTGTGGCTGATTCAGAGCACAGACAGGTTTGTGCAGATAAAGGCAGAATGAGGAAGGTTTCTGCCAGACAAATTCATCGGATTATGAGAGCAGCTACAAAAAAGACCATTACAAAGCAGCAAACAGGTATTTGAATCTGCTTGTGAGCATTGGTTAGGGGTGGCCGAATAGTAGGTTAATGCACAACTGCAAGTCTTAGAGAGATCTTACACCTTGAGGTTCGCAGGACTCCAGAGGCACCAGCAGCTTCAAATACCTGTTTGCTGCTTTGTAATGGTCTTTTTTGTAGCTGCTCTCTTAATCCGATGAATTTGTCTGGCAGAAACCTTCCTCATTCTGCCTTTATGACCCACAGTTATTTTTTGCAGCATGAGATGGTGCATTGTCGTGCATGAAGATGATTTTGCTACGGAAGGCACGGTAATGCACCATCTCATGCTGCAAAAAATAACTCTGGGTCATTGCCTGCTATGGGCATAAAAGATAAGAAACTTATGGTGTGGCCACCATCCTCCCCTGACCTCAACCACATTGAAAACCTTTGGAGCATCCTCAAGCAAAAGATCTATGAGGGTGGGAGGCGGTTCGCATCAAAACAGCAGCTCTGGGAGGCTATTCTGACATCCTGCAAAGAAATTCAAGCAGAAACGATCCAAAATTGATTGAAATAGCTTTTGATTTCAGTAAATATGACCACCTAAAGCTGCAAATTCAACAAAAGCCCATTTTCAGTTCTTTACAACCTATAAAATGTTTTAACTCTGTTGTCCATAATAATTTGGAACAGTGCATTTTTTTTTTTTAATGAATATTGTTATCATTAGGAGGTTTGTTCAATAAAATTTTAATTATACCCTAATGGCTGATGACTTGAAAATTATACTGACTGTCATTTGCATTGACTAATTATGAAGATCAGGGAAAGATATCATTTGTGTAATAATTTGGAACATGGTGTACACATTATAAAATATAATATCTAAATCTAAATTTTATAAATGTAAAATATTAGTGATGACTGGCACAGGACAGAAATGTGCATAAGCTGCAGTTTAAGAGCTGTACAGGATTGAGGAGTGTGTGTGTGTGTGTGTGTGTGTGTTGCAGTGAAGGAATGTGTTAGTATTATGTTCAGTATTAATGTACATTTGTGTGTGTTACAGTACCAGGTCACAGACTTCACCTTTTCTCTCCAGAGTCTCTCTGCCATAAAACACGTACTGTTTTATCCTCTGGATACAGGTGGTGCTCACATAGTTCTTCACATAGCCCTCAGTAGTCAAACCATTAATATAATCCCAAATCTGATCACTGATCACAACTCCAGGTTTGGCTGGAACCCAGGATTTAGTTTTCAAATCAAAATTGAGGAAATCTTCTCCATCATATCCTAACTGCGCGTGTCTTCTATTGGTGCCGTCATCATCCAGCTCACAGCCGTACATCAACTGTAGTGTGTGAACTCCTGTAGACACACACACACACACACACACACACACACACACACACACACACACACACGGACACACACCCACACATACAAGTGTGATGAGGTTGTGCTGAGCTGCATGTTTAGGCAGAGAGACATGATAATTTGTCACTTATTATAAAACACACCTAATTTTATCATTTACACACAGATGAGAGCCACATTTAACGGCTCCTGAATATTTTTTCCTGACCAGAAAAATCACTTATCAACTGATGCCTTCGATGCTTTCAAATTTTAATGTCATCTTATTAATAGTGAGGACGGTCAACTTCACAAACATTAAATGGTCACCATGAAAAAACTATAAATATGTAAATAAATAAATTTACAATCAAAATTAATAATTGTGAAGTGAATGCGCCATGACACATTTCAATTAATCACATAACTTATTTCAAAACTTTTCTCAATACAAACTTTACCATACGTTACAAAGGCATGATAATCCAAATATATAAACAAACATACCGTGTGCTTTCCAATCAGGATTCAGGAGACATTAAGAGATATATTTTAAACAACACTTTTTTTTAATCTTACAATCTCAACACAATCTCATGTCTTTTCTGTGTTCACACAGCTAATAAAAACCACATGACTGGTCAGTGTAGCGCTACTTCTTTTTTTTTCTGTAGGTGGCACTATTTCAAATTACAGTGAAACCTAGGATTACGAGTAACGAGGTTTACGAGTGTTCCGCAGGACGAGCAATGATTTTAATACATTTTGACTTGAAAACGAACATTGTCTTGGTTTATGAGTACCGAGTATCATATATCACGTATCACGCATGCGCTTCTTGTTTTGACGCCAAGCATCATGTGATCACAACTGAGCCAATGGTTTCTCTCTCTCTTAAGCTGCGGAATTGTGGGTAATCGTCTCCCCTGCTGGGTCTTAGTGCTCGTCTCTTACTGGTATAATCAACATCCGTGCACGTGTGTACTGTTTACTATAACACTGTGACTGCGTGTGTGTGTGAAACATATTTTATTTTGTGTTTGTAAGCGCGTGTGTACAGCATGCATGTACTGTTTTTTTAGACAAAACAGTCTTTCCGTTAATGTGTATTTATGTGAAATTCAAATAAGAAAGGTTTACTGTGTAATAAAGGTTTATTAGAAAGTTAACAATCCATTTTCTCCCTCAGCCTCACTTATGTGTGCATGCGTAATTTGACAATGTGCCGGTTCTCACACTCTTTCTAAAGACGGGAGGGGCTTCACACACACACACACACACACACACACACACAGCGTGAAACACTTAAACGGAAACACTTATGTTTGCAAAGAGGATGGAAATGGCAGTAGTAAATACTTTCTTCCAGAAGAGGCAGGAACATAGGGTGACCTATAAGAGTGGAGGCAGAAGCACTCAGGTCGACTACATCTTGTGTCGACGTTGTAATCTGAAAGAGATCAGTGACTGCAAAGTGTTGGTAGGGGAGAGTGTAGCCAGACAACACAGAATGGTCGTGTGTAAAATAACCCTGGTGGTGAGGAAGGCGAAGAGGACAAAGGCAGAGCAGAGGACAAAGTGGTGGAAGCTGAGGAAGAAAGAATGTTGTGAAGTCTTCAGGGAGGAGTTGAGGCAGGCTATGGGTGGTCAGGAAGGGCTTTTAGTTGACTGGACAACTACAGCCAATGTGATCAGGGAGACAAGTAGGAGGGTACTTGGTGTATCATCAGGTAAGGGGAAAGTGGACAAGGAGACTTGGTGGTGGAATGAGGAAGTCCAGGAGTGTATACAGGGAAAGAGGCTAGCTAAGAAGAAGTGGGACACTGAGCGGACTGAAGAGAGTAGACAGGAGTACAGGGAGATGCAGAGTAAGGTGAAGGTAGAGGTGGCAAAGGCCAAACAAAGAGCATATGAGGACTTGTATGCTAGGCTAGACAGTAAGGAGGGAGAGGTGGATCTGTACAGGTTGGCGAGGCAGAGAGATAGAGATGGGAAGGATGTGCAGCAGGTTAGAGTGATTAAAGATAGAGATGGAAATGTACTGACAGATGCCAGGAGGGTGATGGGAAGATGGAAGGAGTACTTTAAGGAGTTGATGAATGAGGAAAACGAAAGAGAACAAAGAGTAGAAGAGGTGACTGTTGTGGAACAAGAAGTAGCAAATATTGGTAGAAGTGAGGTGAGAAGGGCGTTGAAGAGGATGAAGTGTGGAAAGGCTGTTGGTCCTGATGACATACCTGTGGAGGTATGGAAGTGCTTAGGAGAGGTGGCAGTAGAGTTTCTGACAAGTTTGTTTAACAAGATCTTGAAGAGTGAGAGGATTCCAGAGGAATGGAGGAGAAGTGTATTGGTGCCAATTTTTAAGAACAAGGGAGATGTGCAAAGCTGTGGCAATTATAGAGGTATAAAGCTAATGAGCCAGACAATGAAGCTGTGGGAAAGAGTAGTGGAAGCTAGGTTAAGGGCAGAGGTGAGCATTTGTGAGCAGCAATATGGTTTTATGACTAGAAAGAGTACATCAGATGCAGTATTTGTTTTGAGGATGCTGGCGGAGAAGTACAGAGAAGGTAACAGGGAGTTGCATTGTGTCTTTTTAGATTTATAGAAAGCGTATGACAGGGTGCCAAGAGAGGAGCTGTGGTATTGTATGAGGAAGTCAGGAGTGGCAGAGAAGTATGTTAGAGTGGTGCAGGACATGTATGAGAGCTGTAAGACAGTGGTGAGATGTGCTGTAGAAGTGACAGGTGGAGGTGGGTCTGCATCAAGGATCGGCTCTAAGCCCCTTTTTGTTTGCTCTGGTGATGGACAGGATGACAGATGAGGTAAGACAGGGGTCTCCATGGACTATGATGTTTGCAGATGACATTGTGCTCTGTAGCGAGAGCAGGGAACAGGTGGAGGAAAATTTGGAGAGGTGGAGGTATGCTCTGGAAAGCAGAGGAATGAAGGTTATACAAGGTTATAAGACGGAATACATGTGTATAAATGAGAGGAACCCAGGAGGATCTGTGAGGCTACAGGGAGCAGAGGTAAAGAAGGTGCAGGATTTTAAGTACTTAGGGTCAACGGTCCAGAGCAACGGACAGTGTTCAAAGGAGGTGAAGAGGCGGGTACAGGCAGGTTGGAATGGGTGGAGAAAAGTGTCAGGTGTGTTGTGCGATAAAAGAGTATCAGCGAGAATGAAAGGAAAGGTGTACACGACAGTGGTGAGACCAGCAATGCTCTACGGCTTAGAGACAGTGGCGCTGAAGAAAAGACAGGAGGCAGAGTTGGAGGTAGCAGAGCTGAAGATGTTGAGGTTCTCTTTGGGAGTGACAAAGATGGATAGGATCAAGAATCAGTTATCAGAGGGACAACCCACGTTAGATGTTTTGGAGATAAAGTCAGAGAGGCCAGATTGAGGTGGTTTGGACATGTTCAGAGGAGAGATTGTGAATATATCGGTAGAAGGACGCTGAGGTTGGAACTGCCAGGCAGGAGGTCTAGAGGAAGACCAAAGAGGAGATTTATGGATGCAGTGAGAGAGGACATGAAGTTAGTTGGTGTGAGAGAAGAGGATGCAGAGGATAGGGTTAGATGGGGGCAAATGATTCACTGTGGCGACCCCTGAAAGGGAACAGCCGAAAGACAAAGAAGAAGAAGAAGACTTATGTCAGGATTTCTTTTTACTTTCTTAAAAAGGTAAAGTGCAGGTTAATTTGTTTTTTTTTTTTTACTTTATATTTTGTGTTAATTATTTTTATGTATTTATTTTTTTGGGCAGTAGAATGAATAATTTAAGTTTCCATTATTTCTTATGGGAAAATTACATTTGGTTTACGAGTGTTTTGGAATACGAACTAATTATGCTCGTAATCCAAGGTTCCACTGTACATGATGAGAAAAGTGGGTTTGGTGAATTTCTAACACTTGAATAAAAGAACAAAAGACACCAAGCTGAAAACTTTCCAGACATAACTCACTCTAGTCTGCATTTACAGACTGCTCAGACTTACACACCAGCTGGAGCATTGTGTGGAGAGTGAGTGTTTAAAACATGTTTAAGAGGCATGTGTGTGTGCGTGTGTGTGTGTGTGTGTGTGTGTGTGTGTGAGAGAGAGAGAGATTTACAAACAAACATGCAGCACAATCACACTTCATATTCATTTTTTTCCTTTTCTTTTTTCCCCCCTTTTTCTATCAGTAATGATTCTTTTATGACCTTTCTTTCTTTCTTTTTCTTCTTCTTATTATTATTATCATCAACTTAGCTTTTTGCTTTCTTCATTTTTCAGTAGTTTTCATGCCTAGTGTCACTTTATTTTTGACTGCACATTTAAATGTGTGTATTTTCTTTTTACCTGTTTCTGTTGTTATTTTGTGACTAGATTCTGAGCTTTGTCAATTTATAAATACATTTTTGAAGTGAAAACTTTAAAACTTACTCTCTCTCACCCTCAGGAACAGTGGCTGATCCACTTTGGTAGATGTTTCTATCCTACAGTTTATAATATAACATAATGTTTTTTCTTTTTTTCATCTGTTTCTGCATGGCCCAGGTTTCCTCAATCCCCTTATATATACTTTTGTTCCACAGCTGTTGTATTTTCTCTTAATCTGGTGTGTTATCCCCTGAGTGTTCTTATCAATAGTGATGCACTGTTTAGTGTATAATTAAACTCAATGCAAATATTGTAATTTTCTCTGTCCTGACTGCAAATAATTTTATTGCCCATAAGGGCATCATAGTACCGACAGGGGGTTGGGCATGGACCAATTACCCAGGGTCCCAGTGGCAGGAGGGCGCTTGTAATTCTAAAATGAAATACAGGAGATATGGATTAAGACAAAGCTATGAATCAGAACCCAGAGTTCTGTGCTGCACCCCTGATGCCCTACATGGAGCTTTCATATTGTGGAATTCATAATGATTTAGAAGTGATTACTGCAGAGACAGTGGTTAAGATGATGTAACGTTATTAGATGTGTGTGCTTCTCTGACTAGTTTAGAATATTAGTTTTGACAGGCAGCTGCTCTCTTCTCAGGACTGCAGACCGTACAGACCTACTCTCACCCACGCTGCGACCCACAGTTAGTGTCAGTAATGACCTGGGACCCTTGAGTCATACATAGTTAAACGTCCCAGTTCTGTAACTGTCTATTATCAAAACTCCTGGAATGTCTCTCGTCTAATCAGATTGCTCGGTCGGAGCTAACTGTTCTACAATGGTTTCTACTTAACTTTTATATATATTTATATTGTTATATGTTTCATTGAAAATGTCCATTAAAGGTTCTAAATAGAAGGAGAAAAATAATCAAATCAAAAAGTACCTTTAGTTGTCAAGTCTATAAAATTTATCACTATTTGCACAGTGTGTCTGTGTGTGTCAGTGGCGATTTCTTTAAGACTGCATGGGAAGCTCAGCGTCCATTGACTTCAATGCGGCTGCTTTGAACGTTTTTTTTCAGTGCTTTGAAACTAGACGGTCATTGGATAAACGCTGCGATTATGTCCCGCCCACGGACGCTCAGCGTCTCTGGGGTGAATGGAGCAGTGGGCCAGGACGCTGGGATGCTGCATGATGATTGGAGAAGTTGTTAAAAGGGCGGAGCCCCTTTTTTGATTGATAGCATGTCTTAAGTAAACATCAGCCCTACAGAGATTCGAGTTCAGTCCCATGCGGATTTGCAGGTGAAGTGGTACGACGATATCTGTAATGTTTGCTGGTGATATAAACCATTTTTGTTTGTACAAATCATTCTTTACATGATAAAAAAAACATATTATAGCGTTCTTGACTTTGCTCCTTGTTTCAACATTGTTAGTTCGTTAGTTCATATAATTAAAGCAGCTTGTGGAAGGGGAAACTAGCCAGCTAGCAAGCTGTGCATAATGGCAGACGGTGCTATAACATAATGAATTTTATGATGAAGGCCTAATATGAGCTTCCCCTGTTTCAAAAGCTAGCAGCCGCCACTGATATGACACACACACACACACACACACACACATATATATATATGTGTGTGTGTGTGTGTGTGTGTGTGTGTGTGTTGGGGGGGGGGTGCTTTACCTGTAGTGTGATTAAAGTTCTTCATTACCATATTCAGACCGGTTTTGAAGTTCTTCTGCCAAAAGTGATAAAGTTCTGTGTGTCTGTTCCAGTAATCTGTTTCATTAACAGTGACCTTCAGTATCCACTCTGTCTTTGGGGTCGCGTTCCTGAGGTCACTGTCGTAGTACTCAAACTCCTGTCCATCCATCAGACCCACAACAGTGAATTCTGGGACGTTTATTCCTGGAGTAACTGCAGTGTAGAGGTACTGCAGAGAGTGTGTGACTGTAACAGTGTAAACACACACATTAACACAATGCTAGAAACTCAACTCTCTCTCTCTAACACACACATACAGCACACACACACACACACACAGTTATTTTTGTACAATGAAAAAGCAGTTCAGTATAAAACACTCTCTTGGGATAACAGCACATTAGATCCAAATAAAGGAATTAAGACAAATTTAAGAATGTTTTTTTTTCTCTCTGTTGTTTTTCCTGAACTATGAGGATTAAAATCCAAAATCTGCTGTCACTCCCAGAGCTTCCTACAACTGGAAATATCAGATTACAGCAAGAGTAAGAGGAAAGTAATATTAGATAGTAAATCAATATAATAAAGAGAGTAAACATTAACATCATAGAGTAAATAAATATAATAAAGAGAGTAAACATTAACATCATAGAATAAATAAATATAATAAAGAGAGTAAACATTAACATCATAGAGTAAATAAATATAATAAAGAGAGTAAACATTAACATCATAGAGTAAATAAATATAATAAAGAGAGTAAACATTAACATCATAGAGTAAATAAATATAATAAAGAGAGTAAACATTAACATCATAGAGTAAATAAATATAATGAAGAGAGTAAACATTAACATCATAGAGTAAATAAATATAATGAAGAGAGTAAACATTAACATCATAGAGTAAATAAATATAATGAAGAGAGTAAACATTAACATCATAGAGTAAATAAATATAATAAAGAGAGTAAACATTAACATTATAGAGTAAATAAATATAATAAAGAGAGTAAACATTAACATTATAGAGTAAATAAATATAATGAAGAGAGTAAACATTAACATTAGAGTAAATAAATATAATGAAGAGAGTAAACATTAACATTAGAGTAAATAAATATAATAAAGAGAGTAAACATTAACATCATAGAGTGAATAAATATAATAAAGAGAGTAAACATTAACATCATAGAGTGAATAAATATAATAAAGAGAGTAAACATTAACATCATAGAGTAAATAAATATAATAAAGAGAGTAAACATTAACATTATAGAGTAAATAAATATAATAAAGAGAGTAAACATTAACATTAGAGTAAATAAATATAATGAAGAGAGTAAACATTAACATTAGAGTAAATAAATATAATAAAGAGAGTAAACATTAACATCATAGAGTAAATAAATATAATGAAGAGAGTAAACATTAACATCATAGAGTAAATAAATATAATGAAGAGAGTAAACATTAACATCATAGAGTAAATAAATATAATGAAGAGAGTAAACATTAACATCATAGAGTAAATAAATATAATGAAGAGAGTAAACGTTAACATCATAGAGTAAATAAATATAATGAAGAGAGTAAACGTTAACATCATAGAGTAAATAAATATAATAAAGAGAGTAAACGTTAACATCATAGAATAAATAAATATAATAAAGAGAGTAAACGTTAACATCATAGAGTAAATAAATATAATAAAGAGAGTAAACGTTAACATCATAGAGTAAATAAATATAATAAAGAGAGTAAACGTTAACATCATAGAGTAAATAAATATAATAAAGAGAGTAAACGTTAACATCATAGAATAAATAAATATAATAAAGAGAGTAAACATTAACATCATAGAGTAAATAAATATAATAAAGAGAGTAAACATTAACATCATAGAGTAAATAAATATAATAAAGAGAGTAAACATTAACATCATAGAGTAAATAAATATAATAAAGAGAGTAAACATTAACATCATAGAGTAAATAAATATAATAAAGAGAGTAAACATTAACATCATAGAGTAAATAAATATAATAAAGAGAGTAAACATTAATATTATAGAGTAAATAAATATAATAAAGAGAGTAAACATTAACATTATAGAGTAAATAAATATAATAAAGAGAGTAAACATTAACATTAGAGTAAATAAATATAATGAAGAGAGTAAACATTAACATTAGAGTAAATAAATATAATAAAGAGAGTAAACATTAACATTACAGAGTAAATAAATATAATAAAGAGAGTAAACATTAACATCATAGAGTAAATAAATATAATGAAGAGAGTAAATATTAACATCATAGAGTAAATAAATATAATGAAGAGAGTAAACATTAACATTAGAGTAAATAAATATAATGAAGAGAGTAAACATTAACATTACAGAGTAAATAAATATAATGAAGAGAGTAAACATTAACATCATAGAGTAAATAAATATAATGAAGAGAGTAAACATTAACATCATAGAGTAAATAAATATAATAAAGAGAGTAAACATTAACATCATAGACTAAATAAATATAATAAAGAGAGTAAACATTAATATTATAGAGTAAATAAATATAATAAAGAGAGTAAACATTAATATTATAGAGTAAATAAATATAATAAAGAGAGTAAACATTAACATTAGAGTAAATAAATATAATGAAGAGAGTAAACATTAACATTAGAGTAAATAAATATAATAAAGAGAGTAAACATTAACATTACAGAGTAAATAAATATAATAAAGAGAGTAAACATTAACATCATAGAGTAAATAAATATAATGAAGAGAGTAAATATTAACATCATAGAGTAAATAAATATAATGAAGAGAGTAAACATTAACATTAGAGTAAATAAATATAATAAAGAGAGTAAACATTAACATTACAGAGTAAATAAATATAATGAAGAGAGTAAACATTAACATCATAGAGTAAATAAATATAATGAAGAGAGTAAACATTAACATCATAGAGTAAATAAATATAATGAAGAGAGTAAACATTAACATCATAGAGTAAATAAATATAATAAAGAGAGTAAAGATTAACATCATAGAGTAAATAAATATAATAAAGAGAGTAAACATTAACATTATAGAGTAAATAAATATAATAAAGAGAGTAAACATTACAGAACTCACCTGCTGATGAAAGATGAAGATAAAATATGAGGTAAATCAGAGCTTTTATAACTGCACTGCAGGTAAACATTTCCCAGTATTAACTCTGATCCAGTACAACTCTACACTAACAATAATATCTTATTTCCTGATCTAATTTTACACTTAAACTCTGGTGAACTCTGATAACCTCACTGATAGAAAGTTTAGATCCTCGAATAACCTCCAGCTTAATATTCTACTTTATCTCTATTTAACTCTATTTATCTCTGTTAACCTCAGTAAGGGGAAGTAACGGGTCCTCCCACGGTGTTCAGTAACAGGGAGTGTCCCGGGGCTCTGAGTCCCTGACGGCCGAACAGTGTAAAGGTGATTATCAAGCTGTCGGAGCACGGAAACCCCCTTAGTGGCTCACTGTCAGGGTTGTGTGTAAAAGTATGTTCCCCTTTCCAGATGTGTTTGGCCTACCCTCACCCCGACTCCAGTGAAACAGCGGAGAGAGCTGGACAATGGGAGGTTTGGACCATTTTAGTGACTCAGTTCAAAATTTTTTTGAAGGTGCGTTCCAATCGGCCCGAAGTACCCTACGAAGTACACTACACAGGGTGCTCAGCAATGTTAAGTCTGCCGTTTGCAGGGAATGTCGGTGAAGTGAACTTCCCTCTACAAAACTCCACCATTCGGAACATCCTGCAAAGTCACCAGCGATGACGTCACTTCTTCCGTGCGTTACCATGGTAACATAAGCCCTTCAGATACCTGTCGCTGCTGCCATGAAAATTTCACACTATGTACATTTTGAATATTTAATAACATTAAAAACATTAAATACTGAAAACCGATACCACTATAAAACATAATATTGAAATGTGTATAAATTGTAAATAAATTATTGATTAATCATAATAATAAGTGATTAAAGATGTACAAAGATTTTTTTTACCAGTTAATAGCCTATATAACACTAAGGATTTCCTGATTAAATTCAAAGTTAAATTGTTGTCTCCTTTTAATATGATGTCGTCCTCGATAATAATGATAAATAAATAAATTCTAAGCTCCATTCTGTTCACGCTCCAGCGAGACGCAGTGACTGATGGGAAGTTTTCATCCCCTTTTCCGGTGAAGTGAACCCCTGTTATTCACTCGTTCCCTACACCATTCGTAGTTCTCTTTGAAGTAAACATTTTCGCTCTTTTTGGTTTGGAATCACACTTACCATGGCTGGACATCCTACTTCAGGCCGTTTGGAACACACCTAGCCTCAAAGGAAAAGATCTGAGCAACTAGGAAAGGTACAAAAACCTTTATCTTATTGAGGAGGCGTGGTTAACCTCGTTGCTAGGGATGATGCAACAATTCAGGGACTGTGAATAGTTGATAAATAAACCTCTGACCTCTGACCACTGTAAAGGTCTTGAAATGGACTTTTTGTGATAATAGAACAGACAGTGAAACCATAATGTTTGTATATGAAGACATTGTATAATCATGTAAAATGTCTTAATGTTTAAATATCTTAAAGTTAATTAAAACAGCCAAATGTTGAACACGTGTCTATTTTTAAAGCAACCAATTTCCACACAGTAGTTAAGTTCTTACATTTATTTACCCATCTCATTTTATTACTTGTGATCCATTTCAGGTTGATGGGACAAAATGGCTCAGCTTTTACCAATTTACATGATTGTAGGACAGTCTGTTTAAGTTGCACTTTTGGATGGTATGTAGCCAACAATCTTCTGGAAAGAAGTAAAACAAGAAGAAAACCAAATTGGACAGTTACTTTTAGCTTTTGCAACTCTTAACAATTTTTATCTTAGGAGCTGTTTTTAGGGCTAAGATGTTCCGTGAATCATTTTTATCTTTACTAAGATTAAATAGTAAGTACTATTTTGCCAGTTTATGAAAACCGCCTCACAGGGGATGCGTCCGGTGTAAGAACGACCAGAGGTAAATCAAGTCAGGGTACAAGGTGCACAGGTACACAAGGTGCACAGGTACACAAGGTGCAGAGGTAAAAGTCAAGGGGACTGAGTTACTGAGGGCACTGTGAGGTAGCAGCGCATATAAAGTGGCAAGTAAAGATCATGGGTAACAGCAAATAGTAATAAGATTTTGTGTAGTTCCTGTAGCAAAGATACTGTAACATTTAATTTATGTTTGAAAACATTGGTCCTGAGAGACACAAGTAGAAATGTGGAATTTCAGGGGAAGAAAGAAGAGAATAAAGAACCGCAATGCGGTTAAGGACAGGTAAAATCTCACAATCTCTCCAGTGTGTTTAGACAGATCCTGACCTGGATGGCTGCCCACCTCGAAGATGTCCACAAACTACTGCTCCTGACTGTCTTCAACCCCATCATACACATCTGCAGTGCACGCAGAAACACCAGTCCTGACCTCAGACTATCTACAGGATGGCCAAGGTGGTTATCAGTATGATACAAGATGTGTTGTATCATACTGATAACCACCTTGGCCATCCTGCAGATATCAGCATATTACAAACAAACAGGGAGGCCAAACGCAGCAGCACCTGGGTGTCATTATACCAATAACCTACATTTTGATGGCCTAGTTATTGCACCCCACTGCCTGTTAAAAACATATGGAAACAATTGCACCTACAGTCGTATGAAAAAGTGTTTTCCCCCTCACTGATTTCTTATTTTTTTGCATGTTTGTCACACTGTAATGTTTCAGATCATCAAACAAAGTTAAATATTAGTCCGAGATAACACAAGTAAACACATCATACAGTTTTTAAATGAAGGTTTCTATTATTAAGGGAAAACAAAATCCAAAACTACATAGCCCCGTGTGAAAAAAGTGTTTGGCCCTAAACCTAGGGAGCCCCCCTCTCGAATCTGAACAGGAATTGGGTTCACAGGACTGAAGCAGCAGAACACGCTGTCCAGAAGCTAATAGAGGCCCTCACCAGTGGCTTAGTCCTGTGGAACCAGATCTGCACATTCTGCTACACAGATGCCATGGAGAATGACCTGGTGCCATGCTGTCATAGGGTGAGGAACCTCCAGTCTTGGAGGTAAGTTGGAATTTCACACCAATAAAGAACAAGCAAGCCAAGGCCGTGCATTGAAGTGGCCTTTCCGGTTCTCTGAGATCCGCTACAACATGGAGCTTGTTTATGGAAACATGGATGATTTGGATGAATCTATGTTATACATTGTGCGGGAAGAAGTGAAGGAGGTAAAGCAGTACTACTTTCTGTAAACTAGAGTCCAGCTTAACAGAGTGACCCTACTGTAGGAATATGTGGCAGGGACTAAGAATAATAAAAGACCAAGCTCCAAAATGATGAGGACGGACGCTTATGTAACGTACAAGTCAAATATGTTTCACGCTCATTTTGAGGCTCTACAGCTAATGGCGATATTCACAATTATGTACCAATTCCCATCATAATTAAATTCAGGGAAAATGCTGGTGGACGGGTCCTGCAGTAAGGATAAGTGAGGAGCCGATTGCACCACATTGGCTCAAGCATAGTGCCAGCTGTCTATAACAGCTTCAGGGAGATTCCTTCTCTTTTGGAGCATTCCGTCTCTTGGGCTATAAAAACAGGACACTGTACTGTATATGTAGGATACTTAAACAAAAGAAGAAGTAAAACCTCCAGGAAATGTTATTCCAGGCAACACATTATATATTATATTATATTATATTATATTATATTATATTATATTATATTATATTATATTATATTATATAATTTAATATGTCCCATAAGACATTTAAGAGTAGCTAAAGCACTAAACAATCTCATGGCTCATATTTTAATGGCCAGGAGTTTGTGGGAATGTACAGTATGTGAGTAGTGCACAACTTGCCACGAATGTCAGTTGCAGAAAACATTTCCTCTTCCACTCAAGGTCCTTATGACTTTCATGTCACACAGTCTACATGAACTATACAGTACACTTTATTGGCCATTAGATCAATTCCTACAGTACCAGTGTTTACCACCCACTAACTGATTTAATCAAATGCTGAAAACACGATTTGTAAGTTGATGCTACCTGTAGGTATTAGAATGAACTCTAGCTTGTTTGCAGTATAAAAGGTCTCTTAAATATCTATTAAATATTTCCCTTATTTAAATTATTATACCTATTGCACCTTAGTAACGTTCCTTCAAAAAAAAAGGAATCAAGCCATTCTTAAGTTTAAGAAAAAAACTTTAATTCTAAAACTGAATTTACATAAGTCAAATTTACACAAAGAATAATGTTTACAAGGGAAAATGTAAAAAGAAAAAAGTAATAGAATAATAGATAGATATAATAATAGAAGATATAATAATAGAAGATATAATCGAAGTTGGAAATACAGATTACAGGAAAATGATCTACTGAGTACATGAAGAAAAGTAAAAGTATGGTTAAGAGAATAAATGTGTGTGTGTGTGTGTGTGTGTGTGTGTGTGTGTGTGTGTGTGTGTGTGTGTGTGTGTGAATGACTGGCTTCTATCAGACCTTATTCTATCAGTTTCTTTAGAAGATCAGAGGCACAAGGGTTGACAAACGTTTTTTTTTTTTTTTCTCTGGAGACCTTTCTTGTTAGTTTTCACATGACTTTGCCCCATTTGGCCTTGGTGCTTCTCTCGGAATAGATCCTGATGAGTCACCCCTGGAACAAGTTTGTTGTTCATCTTTACTCTTAAAACATATACATATAAATAAAACTTATTTTTCACCATGCCATTATTTATTTCATGAAAATTAGACTTTAAAGAAAAGATTGTTTAAATTCATTGAGGTTTTTTGGGCATTTGCTTATGTACAGATCTATTAAGGTCGGGTGCAGAATTTCTATTGGTTTGAGGTCTGGACTTTTGGCCATTCCAAAGCCTTGATTCTTTTACATTTCAGGGATTCTATATGAATGTATAAACAAAAATAACACATGGTTATTGATTATACAAATAGCTTCAATTGACATGCCAAATCTAATCACTTTGTCATTTCTTTAGCAGCACCTGGCTGCAACTCTTAAATCCTGTGCAGTAAAGGAGTACTTAGAATTGCCCACATGCTTTTTTTTTAATAGTAAAAAAACATTTGTTTGTATGTCTAATGGGGTATTTTCCTAGTTATGATCAGATGGTTTTTATTACAGTTGTAACTCAGCATACTGTACGACTGCCCTGCCATGCGAATTTTCACTTTAAGAACTAAAATTTGCCTCAGTATGCAGAGCATTGAGTCCAGTCCCCAGACCTTACTCCTATAGAAAATGTATAGAGGGAGCTGAAACTTCTTCAATTTGCGATGCGACAGGCAAGAAACCTTAAGGATTTAGAAAAGATCTGTAAAGAATAGTAGACCAAAATCCCTTCTAAGATGTGTGCCTCTGGGCTCGCCGACAAGGGTTTCTCCACAAAGTACTAAGTTATGTTTTGCTTTGGGAAATACTTACTTTACTCATGCAAATGAGTAAATGAGAAATGCAAATCAATTTATAACCTTTGCACCGTGTGCTTTTTCTGGGTGTTTAGTTAATATTCTGAAATTATTTAAAATAAAACTATGGTAAAATTATAGACCCTTCATTTCTTTGTAAAATGTGGGCAAAATTAGAAAAATATTTAGGGGGATCAAATATTTATTTTTCCCACCATGTATGTATGTGTATGTATACTCAGATAGATAGATAGATAGATAGATAGATAGATAGATAGATAGATAGATAGATAGATAGATAGATAACTGTTGAATATCTTAGTGGCAAAAGCCATTTTTAAAACAGGAATGTAGATTGACAGCACCAAAGGGTATAAGTTATGTTTTTTTTTTTTTTAGAGACAGGTTCCACAACAACATGTTGAGACACATCTAGTTCAGGTATTATTATAACAAAGAAGGCTAGGCTTACAGTAACTGTATAAAACTCTACTTGTCACCCAGGAAGTCCGTTTCAAGATAGTGTGGTAGAAAATTTTAAATCAACTATGTGTGTCTTACTAAAAGTCTACATAATCATGCGTCAGTTAGAGTTGCAGACTTGGTGCAGAATATGTGTACATGCAAGAAAGAACAAGATGTACAGAGAGTAAAAGCCTTGATCTATCTACGTTGGCATCAGAAGATGCAACTCGCCTGCTTATCAACACCCAAGGGAACAGCTCTGTTGTTTTCTTAAACATTATTTGTTTTATGAGATGTCACCATGACCTACTCCGTTAGAATATATAAGGCACTGTGGAATAGGGGGCCCGGGGGACTTACCTCTCTCTTGCAGATGCCTTTGCGGTGTGTGTTACAGAGGTGTCCAACAAAAATTCATGTTTGTTTATTTTTGTTAAAATAAACCTCAATTCTTGTTGTGATACTATCTGAAGTCTCCAGAATTGTTCATTTAATTTCCGCCACAATAGACACTATATGTCAAATATGATAAGATATTGGTTCAAACTGATCAAAACCCCATGAAAGACACGTCCATGGTAGATGGATTCAGGTCAGTGCACAAAGCATTAATCCTAAACGCTACAATCTTATCAATAAAAACTTCAGAAAGCGGTTAAACATATCAGCAGACAAAGAATGATGTAAGGTTACATAATGATTTAAAACATCAAAAGTATTATTAAAAAGCACACAACGATTAGGTTGTTAGGTGTTCCTCTAAAATGTCCAGTGACAAAAGTCAGAGGCAAGACCAGACAGGCCATTTAGGAGCATGGGAGGATTACTGATGGCCTAGTGACTGATTTGGCCTGATGCCAGCCAACTGTTTTTTTTTTTAAACTATTGCCCACCCTATGTACTAAAGTGATGATTTCTAAAACTGAAATTCAATTACGTAATTAAATAAAGTTAACAATATTAACCTATTTATTAGTCTGAATCTGTTAGTCTTGAATGGCATCGTTATATTGTTTGCTATGTTTTGTTCACGGAAAGTGTTTAAACAGGCATGCTAGGATGGAGAGAGAGCAGCCAGGTGACACAGAAAGAGTTCTTGCAAGAGTTGAATTGCTAGCAAATATTAGATGTAGCTCCCCTGCTAAAAGTCATTAATATTATTTATTGCAAACTTATTTGAGTATCTTAGCCAAAAAATAAAAATAAAAAAATAAATCACATTATTTTATATAGAGTAAGCAGAAAAGGTGCAGGGAAACAGTAGCTGTAGTGCAGACATGAACAAAAATGAGTCATAAAGTCTAATTTTTCGGTCTGATTTTTCTAAAAATATTTAGTCATAATTTAATGTAGTCATTATTGTTACATTTTTTTACATTTTAGAAAATCATGTCTGTCCATTTGTGTGGTTTAAAACTCTGGTGCAGTGATCACACATCAGATTCAGCCAGGGACTGAGACAGGTAGTGTCACATGTATGTGGATAGATGCAGAGGTATGAACGTACTAAGTCTTTTTATTAACAAAAACAAAACAATACATGAACAAAGGAAGTTGGCTTTCTACTGGAGCATGTTACAAACAAAACATTCATCAAATTATAACTTTAACTTACATACTAAGACATCAGACTAGAGGCTTAACCAGACAAGGGACTAAACATACAAGACTAAACAGACTAAACATACTAGAAAAAAGACTGGTATAAAAACATACTAGTGATTAAACAAACAAGGAACTAAACATACTAGACAGACATGGCTAGACCTACTAGCTGTTGCGCACACTTCTAGCTGCTAAGCTGGATGGTAGCTAAACAGACTAGTAGCCAAATATCTAAGAAACGAACAGACTAGGTACACAGCAGACTAGGTATGAAACAGACTAAGAACTAAACAAATGGCTAGACAAGTTAGACTAGAAGACTCAGACTAAGAACTAAGCAGGTTAGTAGCTAAACAGACTAAGAGCTGAACATACAAAGACTAATCTTGGTCTTGGTCTCACCCTCCTGTGATGGCCTTCATGAGAGCCAGTTTCATTATGGTGCTTGACGGATTTTGTAAATGCACTTGACAATACTGTTCTTGCAAGAACTATTTGCTATTATATACTAACTGTTGTTTTTCTTGTTGTTACGTAATTACCTAATTCCATATGTGTTATTTTATAGTTTTGAAATCCCCAGTATTGTTGTAGAATGTAGAAAATAAATCACTAAACAAAAACAAAGAAATTTGCAAGTGTTCTAAAACTTTTGAACGGTAGTATATATATATATATATATATATACACTCAGCAAAAAAAGAAACGTCCCTTTTTCAGGACTGTGTATTTCAACAATAATGTTGTAAAAATCCAAATAACTTTACAGATCTTCATTGTAAATGGTTTAAACAATGTTTTCCATGCATGTTCAATTAACCATAATCAATTAATTAACATGCACCTGTGGAATGGTCGTTAAGACCTTAACAGCTCACAGAAAGTAGGCATTTAAGGTCACAGTTCTAAAAACGCAGGACACTAAAGAGACTCGTCTACCGACTGTGAAAAACACCCAAAGAAAGATGCCCAGGGTCCCTGCTCATCTGCGTGAACGTGCATTAGGCATGCTGCAGGGAGGCATGAGGACTGCTGATGTGGCTAGGGCGATAAATCGCCATGTCCGCACCGTGAGACGCTGTAAAGTTTTTTTAAAGTTACGTAGTAGGAGAGGCGAGTTGCTCGGTCTGTCCGCTGTGCTTCGGTAAGCTTCTCTGGCGCCAGGAGAGACTCAGTCAAACACACACACACACGTTGTCTGTCAGAAAGGTCTCTGTTTATTAACAGCAAAAGATGGGGTTTATATATGTTTGACCAAACGCCTGTGCCATAGACATATGTTACTACAAAGAACATGAACCATTGTAAATGTCCTGGTGAGATCCTGAAGAATCAAAGGAGAGGAAGATAGAGAGGTGTCCGTCCAGGGACAGATCACAAGATGTTGGCTCGAGTTAGGGGGAGAGGGGGAAGGAGACAGAGGGGGAGAGAGAGAGAGGGGGAGAGAGACATGAAGAGAGAATGGGAAGGTGAGCGTGGGAGCGTTCACACCTTAAGGAGCAGATCCAAGAGGAGACAGGAAGATAGCAGCAGGAAAGATTTAACACGTTAATATCAGATCTATGAGGAAGAGAGCACAAGAGTAGAAATAACTCCTTTATATATAAAATAATTCTAACAGTTGCCCCCTTAAATTCTAAAAGAATTTGTGAATGTCAATTAGTTAACATAGCAAGAGATATTAACATGAAGAAGCAGAGATTCATAATTAGTAAAGTCAGCAAAGATGATAAGAAGGATGATAAAGAGAATAGATAGAATAGATAGAACAGTTATAGAGAAGATCAGGATTAAATCACTTCTAGAATCACAATTAGAAATGAAATTAACAGTACATAGGTCATCAGGCGTTGGCACAAAATAAAATAAAATGTGGAAAAAGAGCTAATACAAAGTTGAACCTATATGTGTATGTGAAAAAGGTGAGAAGCGACGAGAGCCCCCTTTTGAGGTGTCTTCAGGACGTGTGTCGCTCCACTAGCCCCTCGGTGCGGGCTAGGAGATCTTGTGAAGTAGTGGTCGATTATCTCAAGCACTCAGAGTCGTCTGCGGTGCCTTCTTCACACGGCTGGCGTGAATCCACTGTGGCTGTGAATCTGTGAGAACAGCTGTGCGAGTCACTGCAATTACAGTTGTAGGTGTACTGTAGGCAGCGTCCCCCACCTTCCTGGGATTCAAACTTTTCACCAGCACTGTATTACCTGGGATGAAAGAATGAGTAGGCTTGTCTGTAGGCAGAGGGAGAGAAGCAGAGACATTACCATGAACACTGTTCAGTTTTTCAATGAGTGCTTGCGTGTAATCGCCGACAATCACGTCCAGATCACCTGTAAGGGAAACGCCAGGGTTACCTTTTACCCAGGGGGTGGGGAATGGTCGTCCCATTATAATCTCAAATGGTGAAAGTTTGGTTGTAGAATTGGGTGTCATTCTAATTTCACAAAGCACAGACGGTAACAGGTCAACCCAGTTCTTACCTGTATCCATCATGGCTTTGGTCAACCTATCTTTGATTGTTCTGTTCATCCTTTCTACCACACCAGAACTTTGGGGATGGTACGGGATGTGAAATTTCCAATCAATGCTTAAAAATTTACACAATTTTTGTGTCACTTTGGAGACGAAGAGCGTGCCATTATCACTGTCAATAGATGTTGGAATACCATATCTAGGAATGATTTCTTTAGCCAGAATTTTTACTACTAAACATAGTAAACATTGAAATGGTGCAATAGGCATCGGCAAGGCATCATGTTTAACATGTTGTCCTTGTGTATTTGCGCGAGCACAGATCAAACAGGAATCTAAAAGAACAAGTGTAGCCTCTTTGATATTGCGAATGCAGAATCTGTCCTCGATCATACGGATTACCCCCCGTTTTGCGACATGTGAAATACCATGAAAATGTCGCACTAATAACGGGAGGACAGATGCTGGAAGAGCTATACGGCCAGTCTCATCCCGAATTAGCATATCGCTGCCAGGTGAACACTTATGGGAGGACCAAAAATGTAGATCTTCGGGTGATGAATGGGTTTGCAAGAAGGCTATGTCAATGTCAGATGACAAACTTGGGACGGAGACATGGGACGCCAGAGAGAATACTGTATTCCTACAAACCTGTGTGGACAAAGGTGCTTCTTTAGCGGCCTATTTGGCAACTTCTTCAGCTAAACAGTTACCCAAAACCTCTTCAGAGTCACCAGATGCATAACCTTTGACCTTCACTATAGCCAATTGTGAGGGAAGCAAACTAGCTTGTAAAAGATCAGTTACAAGAGTAGCATGTGAAATAGGCTTTCCATCGGCTGATTTAAAACCTCGCGAAGCCCAAATCCTTCCGAAATCGTGTGCGACACCATAAGCATAACGTGAATCTGTAAAGATAGTAACAGGTTGATTTTTAAATAGGAGGCATGCACGAGTAAGAGCGGTAAGTTCAGCAGCTTGCGCTGAAAAAAAGGGCAACGAATAAGCTTCTAATACAATATTGGGCAGTTGACAGATAGAATCACAATATGTCACATTATCATTAGGCCTCGAACAAGAGCCATCAACATAAATATGGGTGCCATGCTCTAAAGGAGTGGTAGATAAATCGGAGCGTACTGCCGAGGTAGTGGTGATCTCATGTAAACAATCATGATCAGCCCAGTCTGGTTGGATCTGATCGGGGCCACAGAGTGTCATGAGGCAGTGTAAGAGTACAGCCAGAGTGTTGGGTGTTGATATTGGTTTAATAGTTAGATTATGTGTGGCACAAAGAATAGCTTCGTATCCTGAACGACGTTGAGCTGTCATGTGCTGTGTTTGAATATTATTAAGGATCGTTATAACTTGGTGAGAAGAGTGTAATACTAAGGGGTACGAGAGAACAATCTTTTCAGCACCTGTGACAATGAGAGCAGAGGCAGCCACCGCTCGCAGACAAGCAGGAAGTCCTGATGCTACAGGATCTAGGGATTTAGATAAGTACGCAACTGGCCGATAAGACCCACCGTGATCTTGGGCTAAAACCCCCGCTGCGACCCCCCCGCCTTCAGAGACATACAGGTGAAATGGCTTGCCATAATCAGGTAGACCCAATGCCGGAGCTGAACTTAGAGATTGCTTGAGGTAACAAAAAGAGTCCTTCATCTCAGATGTCCATGTGATTTTGTCTGGTTTAGTGGAGGAGCATGACTGTCGCAATATCTTGTCATAGTAGGAACAGTCAGGAATGAACTGCCTACAATAGTTTATAAGTCCAAGAAATCTCATCATTGCTTGCTTCGTGGCAGGTGGACGAATCTCGACAACAGATTGAATGCGATCAGCAGATAATGTTCTTTGTCCCTGGGCGATTGTGAATCCCAGATAGGAGACCTGCAGTAAGCAAAATTGAAGCTTAGTGAGTGAAGCCTTGAATCCAACATCAGCCAGATGTGTCAGCATGCGCAGTGAATGTTTGCGACATAAGTCCTCAGTTTCAGCTGAGAGGAGGATGTCGTCCGCGTATAACAGAAGGCGGACGTTCTCGGGCAGGGTCAGGGAAGCCATGGCATCTCTTACAACAGAGGAGAACACAGCTGGAGAGTCTATGAACCCTTGAGGAAGACAAGTCCAGGTCAGTTGTTGGTTTTTGAAGGTGAAAGCGAATATAGGCTGCGTCTGCTCACTGACAGGGACACTGAAAAAGGCAGAACACAAATCAACTACTGTAAAATATGAATGATTTGGAGGTATTGACGTCAAGATGGATGGGACGTCTGGAACAATAGGACTGGCAGGAATTACAATATCATTAATTTTGCGCAAATCTTGGGTAAATCTCCATCCTTTTCCACCTGCCTTTTGTATAGGATTAACAGGTGTATTGTATGGAGATTGGGTAGGAACTAGGACACCTTGTTGTATTAATGACAAAATCACTTTCTCAATGCCAGCCTCTTTATCTAGTGAAAGAGGGTATTGTTTACAATACACAGGTGTCAGTGTTTTAAGTCTTGCTGTGTATGGTGTAGTGCAAACTGTGCCCACTTCATTAGCATGAGTCGACCACAACCTCGGAGGTACAGAAGACAAGTAGGATGGGATGACAATAGATTCACCAGTACAATCAACCTGTGGGATCACATCAGAGAACATAGTCAGATTATTAGGGGTCTTTAAAACAGTTTTGCCCTCTGCAAAAGATATAGAACAGCCTAATTTAGACAGTACATCTCGACCTAGTAAATTGAATGGAGATGAGGGTATCACAACAAATCGATGACGGAAATGCAAATTTGGATCATCTGGGCTAGTTACAGGAAGTTGAAAAGTTTTAGGGCATGAAATTGGGACCCCATCAATCCCTACAGAGCTAATAGTCGATGCTGAAACAGGTCCACGGTACTGAGAACCACTAAAAGAAGAGCATGTAGCTCCAGTATCTACCATAAAAGGATAAGGAGTACCATTAACATTTAACATTAAAATGGGTAGGTTTTGTGGATCCTTATTCAGTACCAAGGTCAACATACTCACTGTGGGGTTCTTGCTCTGTGGGCAGCCCTATGGGCGAAATTCCCATTGTGTTTTAACATGTGTAGGCCTGGTTCAGCCCATAGTACCTGATGGGGTGGTCTGATGCATTTGGTGAGCCTGTGAAGTAGAAGAGACATACCCATTTTCCATATCGTTCTTTTTTTGTCTACAGTCACGTGCCCAATGTCCTTCTGCCTTGCAATAATTGCATATTGTTTGTTTGCATTGCCGTTCCCAGTGCCCTAGTTTATTACAGCGTTTGCACCTGGCATGTTGTCATGAACCATGATCATAGACAGCGGCAAGAGTTTGATTAGAGTTTCCGATAAAGGCACCTGCAGCATCCAGATCGCGCACCATCCGTCCCAGGATTTGAATGTCAGGTTCATTTCCGGTTCCTGCTAGAGAAATTTTGAGAGTTTTGGCAGAATCAGTGTTCATATTATTAACAAACGTAGTTTGAAATAGCTGTGTGAAATGTGGAGGAATATTATGACCAAAGGGAAGTCCTCCGTGTTCAGACCATGCAGTTTTAAACCTGTTAAAAAAGGCAGTTGCTGATTCACCTGGTTCCTGTCTGATAGATGCCACCTGTGAGAGATCACATGAAGAGTGATATTTCTTTACAAGAAAAGCTTTAAGTTCACTGAACATGTTATCAACATGTTTGTAATCTGCCCATGCATAATAGGCACTCCATGTGTCTCCATTAGCATCAACCTCATCATCTATAGGTATATCATGTTTGTGATGAAGAGAGGGCACGTCTTCCTGTAGTGAGGAATCCGTCACCTCTGCTCCTAGAACACGTGTTAAGATGCACCTAAAATCAGGACCAGTCAGCTGTGAATAACGTGTTGTGCTTTTAAGTTGGTCACAAAATAAGTGAACATCAGATGGTTTGGGAAGGCTAGAAACAATGCTGTGGATATCAGATAGAGTTGGAGGTGAAATATTCCATCTGTTTTCACCACATGTAACAAAGGAATATGCATAATTAGGTGTACTATCAGTGTTCTTTGGCCTTTGTAATGACTTATCTGCCACATTAGAGGCAACACCTTTTGATTTTACCATACCATGGCCCCCACCTTGAGAGCTATGTGTCTCTGTGGTTGAAGAATAGCTAGGGGGAGCAGAGACAATAGGTGATTCCACCTTAGTAGTGAGAACAGGAAAAGCATGTATGAGTGGGTTGGAGTTGGTGGTCAGTTTACACTTACGAATATTATCTTTACCATTTTTAGAAATCACATTTTTAGAGCACTCACCATCCCACTTCGGTTTTAAATCACGCCATGTAGTAAGTGCTTTTTTCATATATTGACTGTCCCACTGTGGATCACCATAACCTTGATTAATTAAAAGATCAGCAGTGATAATGTCAGCATTGTCAAATGAACCTTCTCTTGGATAATGTCTCCACTGAAAAGAACCCTCCGTCCATCCAGCCAAATTGTTAATAAAAAGGTTGAACAAAAATTCCAAATGCTTGATTATACATCCAATCATTAGGAGTAAGAGACTGTTTGGAACGACCATTACCCATTTTGTTAGTAAGTTACAGTTAGTAAACAAACCAAGCTTATCGAAGTTAAGTGGACACTTTAAGCTTTTTTTTTTTTTTTTTAATTACTGGTGGTGTGACGTTCGAACAGAGTGTATCAGAATCTATTTAAAACTGAAGAATACTGTAATTTATAAGTGTATTATCAAAATGTGCAATATCTCCGCGTTCCTGATAACACCTATCAGGAATATGGATTCTATTTCAAATCTCACGTGCCTCTACACCTTTGGAGATTATCCACACATTTATCAAATACCAATATAGTGAATTAATAAGGCATTCGGCCAATCTACCCTGTTTCTGAGAACACTCTCAGAAAAATGAACCTTAGGTGCGCTGGGCTGAGTCCACACGCCTCTACGTCAGGGAGACAATAAAACTCCCACGTGTATAACTGCAACTGCAGGCCGCTCCCTGTTCCAAAGAACACTCTAAGGAATATTGCTATAACCAATTAATTAATTTATTTTCTAGCCACGCGCCTCTATGCCAGGGCCAGCTCATACACAAAGTGCACGCTACAAATGCCTCACTAAATTACTAATATTGTAATGCATAAATTATGTCATCAACAGAAGTTAGTGAACGTAAAACTTATACCACACCCGAAGTAGCGCATCTCCTCTAACGGGACGCGGTTTTGAAAAGATAGAGAGGTGTCCGTCCAGAGACAGATCACAAGATGTTGGCTCGAGTTAGGGGGAGAGGGGAAAGGAGACAGAGGGGGAGAGAGAGAGAGGGGGAGAGAGACATGAAGAGAGAATGGGAAGGTGAGCGTGGGAGCATTCACACCTTAAGGAGCAGATGCAAGAGGAGACAGGAAGATACTGTAGAAGCAGGAGAGATTTAACACGTTAATATCAGATCTATGAGGAAGAGAGCACGAGAGTAGAAATAACTCCTTTATATATAAAATAATTCTAACAGACGCCTAAGACGGCGCTACGGGGAGACAGGAAGGACAGCTGATCATCCTCGCAGTGGAAGACCACGTGTAACAACACCTGCCCGAGTCACACCAGGAACACACAATCCCTCCATCAGTGCTCAGACTGTCCGCAATAGGCAGTCCATGAGGAGGAGATGCACTGCAGTACTTCAAGCAGCTGGTGGCCACACCAGATACTGACTGGTACTTTTGATTTTGAGCCTCCCTTCATTCAGGGACACATTGGGAAACATTTTTAGTTTAATTTTAATTTTCTTTTAAGACACTGGCAAATCCTATGCGCTAAAATGCCCCCTGCCATGGATTGCCCCCCCAACATAATCATTATCAAATATTGTATTAGAACATAAATTCATAGGTTAATGGTTTACAAATTACATTAGACAATCAAATAAAATAAGCAATATGAAAATAAATATGTTGTATATGAAAAATATAAATGTTAAAAAAATTCATATACAACATGTATACTTTTATATTGTTTATTTTATAATAAAATAAGTTTCACCTTTTTTCATCATAAACAATATTTATTTTTATTATATATAAATGTTTATTTGCATATTCATGACAAACCCCCTGAAAAATAAATGTGCCACAAAATAAACATTATGCAAGAATTTGTATTAATGGTCTTGATGGCTGTCTCGTGCCTAGAGTTTATTATAATAGCAATATCATATTTGATATTAAACTTTGAATTTATGTTCTAATATAATACAGTGAAACCTTGGATTACGAGCATAATTCGTTCTGGAAGTGGGCTCGTATTACAAAACACTCATAAACCAAATTTAATTTCCCGATAATAAATAATGGAAACTCAAATTATTCATTCCGCAGCCCCAAAAAATAAATACATAAAAATAATTTACACAAAATATAAAGTAAAAATAAAACAAATTAACCTGAACTTTACCTTTTTAAAAAAGTAAAAAGAAATAAAAAGATAAGTGTTTCTGTTTAAGTGTTTCACGCTGTGTGTGTGTGTGTGTGTGTGTGTGTAGCCCCTCCCTTCCCGAAAAAAAGTGTGTGAATCGGCACATTGTCAAATTACACGCGCGCGCACACATAAGAGAGGCTGAAGGAGAAAATGGATTTTAACCTTCTAATAAACCTTTATTACACAGTAAACCTTTTTTTTTTTTGGGGGGGGTTCCGATTTTCTCCCCAATATTAGTGGTGTCCAATTCCTTCCCGTCACTAGGGGGCTCCCACATCAAGGCTACTACAACCACTCAGTCAGGAGAGCCGAAGACAATCACGTGTTTCCTCCGAACCGCGTGACATCAGCCGACAGCATCTTTTCGAACTGCTCGCTCACGCACCGTTAGGGGTGGAGTAACACACTTGGAGGAAAGCGCTAGCCGCTCCCTCAGCGTGCGCAAGCTCACAGACGCCCCTGACTGGCTGTAGAGCCGTGATTAATGTGGGAGCGCGAGTACCTCTCATCCCTCCCCCCTGAGAGAGCACGGCCAATCAGCTCTCTCTAGGCCTCAGGCTGTGAGAGGAAAACAGCATCACTCAGGGTTCGAACCAGCGATCTCCGGTTGATTGGGCGAGCACTTTACCACTGCACCACTCGGAGGCACAGTAAACCTTTCTTATTTGAATTTCACATAAACACACATTAACGGAAAGACTGTTTTGTCTGAAAATTTAACAAGGAACATCACTAATGACACTCGTGCGAGTGCTTAATAACGGGATCACTGCTGTATAGTCAAACAAACAAACAAATGAACCGCACGTTACCTTTGAAAAGAATCCGACAGAACAGAGTTTTGATAGCGATTATGTAGGGGGGGCAATCCATGACAGGGAGACATTTTAGCGCATAACAACGGCAACCTCCTTATATATGCATCAGTCGTGCTCTTTAACCAATCAGATGTGACCTCGCCATTTCAACTAATCATAACCCGCCAGGAGCCAAAATCCTGTTTACATGAAATAAAGCTGCTTCCGAGCAGTTTCAAGCTTACAGACATGTTGCTATGACAACAAATGCGAAATGCGCATCGAAGAACAAAACAATCCAAGATCAGGACAAATCCACAAAAATCAAATCCAGCTAACTGAGTTAGAACTCAGTCAGAACAAACAATATTTATAAAGAAACTAATGAGCTACCTTGGTTCAGGTGAGGGCTCTCATCACCTGACCGAGGTGCATTCTGGGAAAAGTCCAAAAACAAAAAAAAACTACACAAAACACACATACACAGGTGATCCCTTACAGATAGAAGGAAAATAAGAAAAAAATAATTTGTTAAAATATATTAAATGAAATGTATTGTTTTTGCAAATTATTTAAAGGGAAAGCACAAAAGATCTTCACCATGCAGGCGCGGCAGGAGCAGAGATGAAAGAGGCTGCGCGTGTGCGTGAGCAGGATGAATGGGGGAATATACAACGTAGGATAAGGAATATTTTAAAATAATTGTATATTTTAAAACCGCCAGGATATAATAAGTGAAACACTACTTGTTCTGATGATGAAGTTTGTGGTCATAAGGTCATACATTACAACTGTAAATTGTTATGAAATTTAGTCCTTTAAGCTGCCTTAGTTGAGGGTCTGAGTTTTATATTTCCAAATTTTCTTTCAACAAACCATCTGGCTCTCCAACAAAATGGACTGGACTGATAAACACACACACACGCACACACACAATCACTCACATTAAATCAACTACCTTAAAAACATTCAGACTGGAATGATAAATCAACACACACGCAAACACACTGATCAACATCCATTAAACAATTGTACTCATCAACCTGCTCTTTTGCACAATATTTTTGTTAATATGCACAAACTATTTTTATATTTGCTGCTCATTATAAGAAACATTTACTGTTTACTCCCACTACCTCAACTCATTACCTCATTACATTTGCATGTGCACTTTATGTTGTCTCTTTTGAATAAAACTTAGATAGTTCTCTGTTAACTTAAAATGTCAAGTCTTGTCGCTAGTCAGCTAATTAGGTCTCTAAGGTAACTAGTTGTTGTAAATTTATGTTGCATGTAGCACGTTGGTCCTGGAGGAACATTGTTTCGTTTCACTGTGTACTAACTGTACATGGTTGCAATGACAATAAAAGCCTACTTGAACTTTTAGTGTTGGCTAAGAACTTTGGATCCCAATTAAATCTGCAGTTAAACATTTTTACTTGGTACAAATCTTTAATTTTAAGGCCCCCATTCCACTTAGCCGAATTTGCTCACAAATATGGACCGATGCAAACTCGTTATGACCACTGTAGAACTCGGTACAGGATGGTAACGGCTGCTTACAGCCTCTTTTGTGGTCTGTATGAATTCTGATGTGGTTGTCAGCTGCGTTATTGTCGGGAGGAAAATTGGAGCATGTAAAAAAAAATTGGCTGCCCCCTTCCAACATCAATGCCTCGTTAATGCCTTGGTATTGACTCATAAGTGTAACGGGGTGCTAGTGTGGGCTTTGGGTAGTGAGGCATGTATGCAGAGGGATGAACTTAAAGTCTTTTAATAAGGAAACCAACTCAACAGAAGGAGACAAAACAGGATCTAAACTATACCACAACTAAACCAAACAAGAGCTATCCTAAGACACAGAGTGACACTGAGGCAAGACGTGGACTAATACACGACAGGCTAGACATGGACTAACTACAACAGGCTAAACTAAACATAACACATACACAGAATTAAACTAGGAACAGAACCAACCGGGAGCTAGGGAAGTGG
Source organism: Clarias gariepinus (assembly GCF_024256425.1). Taxonomy (NCBI): domain Eukaryota; kingdom Metazoa; phylum Chordata; class Actinopteri; order Siluriformes; family Clariidae; genus Clarias; species Clarias gariepinus. The sequence continues at coordinate 3,678,858 of NC_071120.1, read as the reverse complement.
CATGACACCAAGAACTAGGCACTTTCATGGAAATGGCATGACACCAAGAACATGGAAATCTTCACACCCATTAGGTGTGCTCCCATCACCTGATCGATGTGCACTCTGGGAAATGAAGTCTGAAATCAAACTAAAACACGAAGGAAAACAAAATGGAGTCCGAAAGCATGGCGCCATCTGGTGTTCAACCGTAACAATAAGCGCTGTTATCGAGTCATTTCATTCCCATTTATGGAGTCCTTATGATTTTTCTCAAGTCCTTACCTGTTTGGCAGCACTTAGCACTTCAGCAGAAAATTCTCATATTAAATGGACATGGAAGTAAGGACAAAATTAACAAACTGTAATTTTTTTGGGAAAACAGTCATGATTAATCACAATTAAATGATATATTACATGGTAAAATCTGATGCACGATAAATGTTTTAATTTAAAATGTCCGAGGGTTGATAATTTCTGTTAATTTTATAATAAAGTCTGATGACAAATTTAACATATAATTTTTATTTTTAAAATATGTGTGGGATAGCTGAGAACTTTTCAGAAAATCTAGGAGTAAGATTTCGAAAAATAAGGACATTGGTTTTGTGCACATGTGATGCTCCCAGCACACTTTCATCATACACCTCACCCTGCATGGCTCAGGTTCTGCATATTCTAGGGAAATTGAGAAAATTACAATATCTACAGTGTGTTTAATCTTGTGCTGGCGTGTGATTTTTTGTTAATCATGTTTATTAGTTTTTGAGTGTCTTATGAATATTAAAAGTGATTAAACTCAAGTGCAAATATGTCACTGTAAATACTGACATGTGTTTCTCTCTTTGGATAATATTATATCACTACTCACACTGTTTAATGTTACAGCAGGTGTAACTGCAGCTTTTGCATGTGATTACAAGGACAAACCCATGAAAACCAAACCTGACCCTTGGCTTAATGCTACTACACGTGCCCTTAGGTGTTCCACAGGGTTCCATTTTGGGCCCTGTTTATTTTTTATTTTTTGTAAATGCTGCCATTAGGGTTGATTATTTCAAAGCACAATGTTTCCTCCCATCTGTATACAGATGATTTACAAATTTATTTGCCAGTAGTGCCACATTCATCTGATGCACTTAAATCGATCTGCATGATATCAAACTTTGGCTGTCACAAAATTGTCTCTGTGTGAATAAGAGTAAAACAGAATGTATTATGTTTGGGACCCAAAATTCTTCTAGTTTTATCACTGCTTGTTTCTCTGGTTCCTCATTTTTTTTATCTTTATTTAACCAGGCAAGACAAATTAAGACCAGGTTTCTTATTTACAACTGTGGCCTGGCAAGTCAAATTTAAGCCATGCAGTCAAAAATTTGGGGTAACTTTAGACAACAGTTTAAACTTTCAAACACACATTGACTCTGTTGTCAAGGCAGGATTTTTTCATCTTCGCCTCCTCGCAAAGGTCAAACCGGTTTTGAATTGGAACGACCTGGAGAAAGCCATTCATGCTTTTATTAGTTCGCGGCTAGACTACTGCAACACACTTTATGTGGGAATCACTCAAGCTTGTCTACATTATCTGCAACTTGTACAGAATGCTGCAACTCGTATGCTGACCAATAATCATAAATATGAACACATCACACCAATCCTGTATTCCCTTCACTGGCTTCCGGTACAGTTCCAGATTCAGTTTAAACTTTTGATGTTTGTTTTTAATGCGATTAATGGTCTGGCACCTTCCTACTTGTGTGAGACAGTAAGCATTAAGCAACAAAGCAGAGCCTTGCAAACCAAAACCTGCTAGTGGTCCCTCAGTCAAGGTGCAAACAACCGTAACATTACGTACCTCCCTTAGTTTAAAGAAAAATTAAACACTTTTTTAGGATGGCTTTTAATATTTTATAATTCTGTTTTTTCATAATTTTATCATTTTGTTTTAATTATTATTTTTATTACTATTATTTGATTTTTCATTTATTTATTTATAAATATATGTTTTATTTCTATTTTTATTGCCATTTTATTGCCATTTTGTGGCCATTTTGTGCTGTGAATCACTTTGGTTCAACTTAGGTTGCTGTAAAGTGCTATATAAATAAATGTTGATTGATTGATGGATTTATGTGATTAATGCCTTCACACAGCTGTAAATGTGTGTTAATTACACATTTAATTACACACTTCCATAATTCATTGCATTGCAGATATTAATTATAAAGACATTCAAATGATTTTAGATATTAAAATAAAAGTTGCCTTTTATTTTAGAAATAATATTGTTTTACTTTAAAAAGTAAGAGGAAATTTGAGAGCCTTTTTTCTGCCTTTGATTATGATGATGTACAGTACAGGCCAAAAGTTTGGACACACCTCACTCATTCAATGTGTTCTCTTTATTTTTTATGACCATTTACATTTACCATTTACATTTACAAAAAATGCAACTGTGGTTTGATATAACTGTATTCCCCTACAGGGCTCTATCCTAAAGATAGTGGATTGTTAATATGTCTGGATATATAATGGACACCTCAAAACTGTTCCCCACTCATATTCCTATGGGACATAAGGGTAAACCATATAAACACGTTGTTTGAGGTCTCGGGAGAATAGAGTAAATTGACCGATAGCGCCATCTGCTGTTTTGGAAGAGGGAGTTGCTCCATTGCATTTGTGAGAAAATAGGTTGGGCGCATGTGTGAGAAAATATGGAGCGTGCATTTGTGAGAAAGTTGAATTTTTTTCTTTGCAAATCGGATTGTGTTTGTTTGCAAAATGCTGCATTTGTGAGAAAGTCGTTTTTTTCTTTGCAAAGCAGATTGTGTTTGTTTGTTAAATTTTGGCACATAATTAACTCCATAAGAATCTACCAATGTAAATGGTCATGAAAATAAAGAAAACACATTGACAGATAGATGAGAAGGTGTGTCCAAACTTTTGGCCTGTACTGTATATGCATTCAGCTTCGTACATATTACTTGATTCAGTGTACCATGCATTCTTACTTTCCATTACAAATATGAAGTTTCTTACTTTCAGTATAGATGTAAAACATAACAATAAACAAAGACAATATGTCTAAATGAGTGACACATGATAAGTGTAATTCTTTTTATCAGTACAAAAAGCCATTTATTTATTCAAACAATCACCTATGTTTTGTAATAACTATGAGCCTTTTGTACGTTAACATTTTAAATATTTTCTTGATAAATTAAATAAAATGTTTATGTAGGCAAAAAAAAAAAAAAAAAAAAAACTAAAACGAAACTTTGCACATCACCAAACAAGTAATGAATTAAATGAAACACTGGATAGTGTCTGAACATTTACATGCTGATTGAGTGTTTATGCAGATAAGTATGTGATCGTCTGCTCTGGTTGCAGCTTTTCCCAGCTTATTCCAGTATGTGAATATACGGTTAAACAAGCCTCTGGTATTAATTCCAAAATGATGTGATAATGTGGCAGAATGATACAAAAAGTAAAGCGGTTCCCATGATAATACCATGCTCGGCTGAGAAGGCTCATTTAGCCATTTTGATTTGGGAAACAGAAATAACTGTTGTATAGTAATATATAGATATGTAAGTAATATATAGAATTTCTCCATTGACTGCATATTATTTGTTTTTACTGAATACGACACTAAAATTATTTTTAAGAGTATTGTTTTTTAATTGTAAGGTCTTAGGGGACAGAGTTGCCATGTCCATTCAAACTGGGGTGAATTCAGACCCACCACAAAGGAGGCTCTTTATTGACATTCTGATTTACAGAACAGGGTTTTATACTCTCTGGTGGTATACAGCCTTATTAACATCTTTTACTTTTTATCATAGCTAGATATTTAGTGAGATTTATCATCTTTGTCTTTACAAGACTGTTCTTATTTCTTTAACCAGAGCTCTGCTGTGGAGGACTGGGGTCAGAGGGGTGACGGCTGGCCGAACTGGGCCGATGTGATCTAAAGACATTGAGGATGCAAAATTGCGGAGGAATTTTTGATATCTTAAAAGGGTTAGCCGTAATAATGACTTAAACTTTCCAAAGTCCCATGTCCTGTCCATGCGGTGAACCAAGAAGAACTCGCGTAGTCCGGCACCGCTGGGTTCAGCCATGTCTCGGTGAAGCAGAGGAGACTGCAGTCCCGAATGTCTCTCTGGAACTTTATCCTGGCCCTGAGGTCATCGAGCTTGTTTTCCAGTGACTGGACGTTGGTGAGCAGGATGCTAGGCAGAGGTGTGCGGTGTGCACGGGCTCTCAGCCTGTTCCTGACGCCGGCTCGTTTCCCTCGGGGCCGCCGCTTTCCATCGCGTCCTTTGTTGTCCCTCAGGATCTCACTTGGCCAGCTCGGATCGGGAGTTAAAAACGTCGAATTGTGAGTACATTGTATACCAATAGAAACAAGAGTGTCTCTATCATACCTAATGTACTTAAGGGTGGTGATTTTGCCAGTTTTAAAACATAGAAAGGTGGTCAGAGCAGTCGTGATGGAAGCCGACCTCACCAGGGCCATCTTGCAATCACCTCGGCGCCATCTTGGAATCACTAAATAGAAAAATAGAATTGGGGGTTTTAAAATAAATTAACCAGACCGAGCAGACGTCTCTGCCTAAAATGTATTTCGCCAGCAAAACATAAAAATGACTAGAAAAATAAACATAAGTGGATAATAAATCAGTGGATTTGATACTTTGAGTGTAATTCATAAATTTAGTGTAGTAAAAGTACCCTAGCATGAGTTAATATATACCTATATCAAATAAAATTTTATATTACACACACACACACACACACACACACACATATGTATATATATATATATATATATATATATATTCGTGTGTAATTTAATTCTCAAATCATCGCATTCACCCATGGGGTTGTTTTAATTACTGCATAAACACAGGAACATGATAATTATTCATTATTTATTATCATGCTTTCTTACAGGACTTATATATATATATATATATATATATATAATAGAGAGAGAGAAAGAGAGAGAGATTCTGGTTGATTTTGATCATTTTAAATCCTTTTCTATGGAGCAATAGACCGGACAATATTAAAAAGAAATTGCAATTGCCGGTCTATACTGTGGGGATTGTGTGGGAAGTGACGTCACACACAGTCGCCGACCAAGAGGGGGAAATTTGAGCAATGGAGGTAAAGAGCAGTAACGTTGTGTTATGCGCTAAAATGCCCCCTGTCACAGATTGCACCCCCCACAAAATCTCTATCAAATATATTAGGACATCATAATTAAAAATTCATATTCATATTATTATTATTATTATTATTATTATTATTAACCCTAGGCACGTGACAAATGAATACAGGAAAATTAAGACACGTAATACAAATTCTTGTGTAATGTTTTTTTTTTTTTTGTGGAACATTTATTTTGCAGGGGTTTGTCAGGGTTTGTTGGTGCTATCTGTTTTATTGCCACAAGAATTGTCTGTGTAATCATTTATTTTAAAATGTCCATTAAAATAATAATTAATTAATTAAACTAATAAATAATATAATAAATAAATAAATAATCCATACTGTAGCCTAACAGTGTAAGATGTTTGGGTCCCTTAGTGACTCTATCACTATAAAGCGCTGGTAAGCAGCGTTTTTGACAGATTTAGCTCCAGCAGGTTTTAACAGGAGAAGATCTAATAAATATATTTATTTGTAATAGCTTCTCTGATCTGTTATATATATATATATATATGTTGCGGTGCGGAAACCCTCTTAGTGGCTTACATGAGGTGTTGTGTTCAAGTATGTTCCCCCTTCCAGATGTGATTGGACCACCCACACCCCCACCCCAGTGAAAACAGTGGAGAGAGCCTCGAACACAAGCTGGACTTCAGTACTGTTTGTGTATAAGCTCTAAAATGGAAGTAAAAGGAGATTTTATTGAAACCAAAACTTTCCAAAACCAGTGGTGCAGTGTTTTTATTACTGTTAACACAACTAACAGTTTGTTGTTTGTTATTTTTACAAGTAACTAGTTGTCTAAGATTTACTTGGAAAACTTGTGAAAAGATGTTTTTTTTTTAAATATTGTAAACAGTGTATCACTATCGGGGGAAAGTTTGTTTACAATTTACATTTGTACATTGTAACCAAATGTGATTTTATAACCTAAACATTCAATCCTTTTTAAAAATCACATTAATCGCACTGGTAATACTGTAGTTCCTTTTGCTTTAAAATATGCTGTTGTTTTTGAAACAGATGCAGCTGCATAATTTGGCCAAAATAGCCCAGATTACTCAAACTGCTGCTGGGAAACTATGTTTATGTAATGGGTTTTATCATGGCCAATAAAGTGTCACCATAGGATACTGAGAAAAACATCTCTCTCCAAGTTATTAACCCTGATTTTAATATCAGCTTTATTATACATGTGTTTTCTCCAGGTTTGTTTCTAATCAAATAAAACACTGAATAAGATTGAATGATTACCTTAAAGAACTTCCTGAAAATTAAAAATAAACTTTCTTCAATAAAATCACGAAATTTAACCAGTATTTAATCACATTCATCTTGACACGGTTCTCTCTCAATTGTTGGAAGCTGGAGGTTATAAAACAGTTTACGACACACACATATTACACAGTAACAGTACAGTACAGTAGACACTTATTACATCTTGGATTGTGTGCCTCTTCTCTTTTCCTCCAGACTCTGAGACCTTGATTTTCAAATGAAATGCAAAACGTTCTTTCATCTGAGAAGAGTCCAGTCCTTTTTTGTCCTTAGCCCAGATTTCACACCTCTGATGTTGTCCAGCTGCTGTCCACTCTCTATAAATCTCCCCCAAATTATTAAATGGGCTTCATTTCACAATCCTCTCATGCCTGTGGTTATCCCTGTGGCTTGTTCACTTTTTAAACACATTTTTTCCTTCCATTTAATGTTCCCTTAAGGTGCTTGGATACAGCACTTCATAAACAGCTAGCTTTTTTAGCAATGACCTTTTGCGTCTTTCCCTCCATGTGCAAGTCAGCAGTCTTCCCCACGATTGTGTGGCCCACTGAACCAGACTGAGAGACCATTTAATGGCTCAAGAAACCTTTCCAGGTGTTTTGAGTTAATTAGCTGATTAGAGTGTGACACCATGAGTCTCCATTATTGAACTTTTTCACAATATTAAAATTTCCTGAGATACTAAATTTGGGGTTTTCGTTAGCTGTAAGCCATATTTAACTAAATTAAAAGAAATAAACACTTAAAATATATTATTCTGTGTGCAATGAATCTATAAATGAGATTCACTTTTTTAAAGCAGTCTAGTTAAATCGAATAAGGTTGAATGATTACCTTAAAGAACTTCCAGAAAATCAGAAATAATCTTTCTTTAATAAAATCATGAAATTCAACCAGTATTGAATCACATTCAATTTAACTAAAACTGCTTAAATAAATTGACTCTTAATGATGTTCTAATTTACTGAGATGCACCCGTATGTTAGTTTATCCAATTAGTTTTAAGCCTGTGAAAATGGAAGGAGTTTGTAAATTAATGGCTGTAATTTCTAATTGAACTCTTGACTGCTTCAATCCAGTTCCATTAACCTGGTGTATAGGGACATGAAAAGAAAAATTGTGACACTGTTCAAATATTTATGACCCGACTGTATATGGAATTTCCACTGTTAAAAAACGATAAACTGATTATCCTTTGGCCTTGAACAAAATAATGGCAAGTGTAGGAGCCAATTTAGTCTGTCAATAAATTGTATCATAACAGTTTGCTTAGTGTATTAATTTGCATGTAATAACTTTAAGTATAATTGTCTTTAGATTTTTCCATATATATATATATATATATATATATATATATATATATATATATATATATATATACACACACACACACACACAGTATATATTCAGTATTATTTCTAATGTTTTTGGTATACAGTATCTGTTCCGTGTTTATCTGCTACACACTTGTCATGTGAGAGTGAGGTCGTGCAAAAAAATGGAAAAAATAAATAGTAATAAATAACAGCGCTATGGGAAACGATTCCTCGCGACCGGTTGTGAAGCACGTGTGTGTCAAACATGCCAAATATTTCGGCATGTATAACCTCAGGCAGGTGACGTCAACCGATGAGGTGCACCTGCAGGTTATAAATAGGCATGAACCGGAAACACCCTAAGATTTTTGTCTGAAGGATGTCCAGTCACGCATGCAGTGCGGCATTGGAGCGCAGCATCTCGTTCCCGCATTTTCAGGGAACAGGGTTACAGCAAAGTAACCCGAGATGTTTCCTTTCAAAAGCTACACTCAATGCTGCACGACAGCGCTATGGGAACGAGAATACCCACTCCACCGCACTGCAAGTGTCTGGACCCCCAGGGTTCTGTAGTGTGCGCACAGTACCCCCAAGGAGTCCTAGACATAATCCTGGGATGCTGACTCAAGGACCCGCAAGCCTGGCATCCCCCTATGAAGCCTGACCGATGTCTTGCGGAAAGGCAGCCTGCCGCATGCCATGCTTGGAAGCCCCTCTTGCCAGAGCAATAGATGAGGCAAGCTTCCTGGTCGAACGGCCCTAATCACTAGAGGCGAAGCATGCCACACGCCTCATAGGCCAGAGCACCTTGGGCCGGCCTACGACATATGAAACCCTGCTCTAATTTACGGCCCTGGCTAATGCGGAGGTGCACTGTAAATTGAAGAGCATGAGTTGGGCACAGCGAATGAAGTCTTCCTGCTCCGGAGCTAACGGCGGAGGACAGAAGGCTTCAACTGTGGAAGATAGTTTGGTAAGAATGCAGAACAGCTTTTCCTAGCCAGTTGGCAAAGCCTAAGCACACTAAGGGTGCTTTCCACCAGCCCCATCAGTCAGGACGTAGGCGAGAAGCGGATACGTATATCCTGAGTGTACTAGGGCAAAAGCCAGAGGTCAACTTTCTTGCAGAAGCTCCAGCACTGAAGCGGTTCGGCAGTGGACTGGGTCTGCATGTTTAGCCATGTCCTAGAATGTAAATTATCCTGAGGGACAGAATTTGTCCTGTCCTCAAACCAGAACCTAGTGTGCTAGTCTTCTTAGCGGCGCGAGCTTAGTCTGCCCAGGCAATATTTACAAGACTGCTGTAGTGTCCACGCTAGAACATGATAACCCCTTGACTGCTGGAGGGAGTATTTTAGGGCCAGAAATAGAGTCATCGTTTTGGGGCAATTAATGTGCCACACGAGAAGATGACCTCTCCAGATCCCTTGGGCTGGATGGCCATCTAAGGCCGCACTCCAGCCCCTAAGGGAAAAACGTCTGCCGTTAGCAACTTGCAATGACAGGACAGACCTAGAGTGGGACCCAGGGTCAAGGACGAGGGTCTGAACCACATAAAAAGGGTGTGAAGCTCCCGGCGCGTAACCCTTATTACCTCTGGGGATTGGCCCTTGGATGAAATCCCCAGGCACTTAGCCACCAAAGAAGCGGTGAAAGTTACTTCCTGGCTTAGCTTGGACTCCTTTAGAATGTTCAAAATGGACTTAACGCGCGCAGGAGACAGCTGTGCCTGCATTGCGGTCGGATCTTACATGACACTCAATGTATGCTTTGTGTAGGAAAGAGAACGCTTTCTTTGGCGTTGAGACTCGATCCTAAAGAAAACGAGGTGAGCTAGGACGACATGTCGATGCCGTGGCACTAGCTCCATGGAGAGGGTACGAAGCTCTCGGCGCGTAACCCATGCTGCCTCTCAGTTGCTGGAGGGAGTATTTTGGGGCCAGAAATAGAGTCATAGTTTCGGGGCAATTGATGTGCCACACGAGAAGATGACCTCTCAGATAGCCCGTGAGCGTCTCTCTGATCTGGGACATCATCATAAAGGACCGTGCCTTCATACATGACATTGGAACAAATCAAATGTCAATAGCACAAAAACACAGGATGAATACGGCTTATTTCATGAAAGAGTCAACTCATGGAGGTCGCCAGGAGGGGGAGGGGCCATCATTGAGGCCCCTTCTCCGGCCACCCAACAGGCACCTGTCGGCTGACCTTGCGCTTTTGGGGGATTTATTAAATTTATTTATTTTTACGGTGAATCGAGGTGTACGCGTTAGACCGCGCGTTACCACTTCTAACACCAACTAACACACTGGCTCATCACTAGAGGAGCACTCTGGAGTGATAGTTTCCATTTCCGTGGAAGCGAGAGAGAAAGTTCTTCCCCCCTTCACAAGAAGCGCCGAAGCGCGCTGGACAAGTGGAAGGTATAAGACTCATGATCCTGTCTCGTGCGCCTCCGCCAGATTTGCACGCAGCGGGTCGTGGTTTCGCTTTAAGGCGGCGAACCCGAGTGCGAGGGACTTTATCAGAGAGAAAATCGCAATACTTACCTGCTCCCTGAAGCCCGAGGATAGCATGCTCTTCCCCCAACACTCAAACAGAAAACGTGGAGATCACCCTCAGCGAGATATTCTTCTACACGGAGGGACGGACTCGTGTCTAACTCTGCCATCTTTCTGGTGAGTAGCTTTCTGTTAAAAAATGCCTGCACACACGCACACACACAACATGGATCCTGAAGAGAAAATTATCTGAGGGTGTTTCCGGTTCATGCCTATTTATAACCTCCAGGTGCACCTGATCGGTTGACGTCACCTGCCTGAGGTTATACATGCCAAAATATTTGGCGTGTTTGACACACACGTGCTTCACAACCGGTCATGAGGAATCGTTTTCCATAGCGCAGCATTGAGTGTAGCTTTTGAAAGGGAACTTGTGTTTAAACGTTTGAGGAAACATGAGTTTATGGTTTTTACAAGTGTGATATCATTGGATACAGGAACTAACTGAGTTTGACATTTTGTTTAAATTAACTTGCATTTGTTTAACAAATGTTCGACTGGCTTCTGTGACGAGTAAGAACCCATTTTTTTTACCGCTCTTAGTTAATTCCCGACTTTGCGTCTACACTAAGGCCATAGCAAGGTCAAATCAGTAATAGCTTTTCTAACATTTACGTTTAGGCTTTTGGCAGACACGGTTATTCAGAGCAACTTACAGCCATTTATAGCTTCCTTCCTAATTAAAGTCCTGTGTATTATAAAGCTTTTACAAGCATTTACATTATTAACAAATTACTGACAGGTAGTTGTATATAAAAATAGAACATAATAAATACCCTTTAAAAGTGTTGAACTCATGGAGGTCATTGCTTTAGTCCAAGCAAAGTGTGCTCAGTTCAGCAAAAATAACCTGTTTAAACAATATCCTCTCACCAGAGTTCTTAATCTTCCAGACCACAATTTCAGCAACAACAGCGATGAGAGCCGCGACTACAGCAGCAATGATAGCAAATTCAAATTCAAATTCAAATTTTTATTTGTCACATACACAGTACGAAATGTAGTGAAATGCTTACACGACCACCAGTGACCTTAAAAAGAGAATTAAAGCTTATAATAGTAATAAATATGAATAAAAGAAATACGATAGAAAATTTAAATAAAAAAATAAAATAAATAAAATAAAATTTAACTAGGAAAAATAGAACTAAAAATAGAAACTGAAAATAGAAATGTACTGTACGATCCTCCACCTGTTAAATCAGCACAGAGTCTTTATTATCTGCTGCAGCAAGAAATCAGCTTTCACTCTCTACAGCTCTAGTTTATTACGACCTTTTGGTACTTCTCGCACTAACTCCTTCTCCAAGCTGCTGTGCTGAACCACGCAGGTGTAGGTGTGTTTCTGCAGCTCCTCAGCTGGGACTTTCAGAATGCTTCTCCTCTGGAAGCTTGCATCCTGGTTGGGTAACGTCTCTCTGAGCTCCACGTCCTCCTGAACGTCCTCTCCGTCCTTCTGCCAGGTGATGTTTAGTGGTTTGGGGAAGAAACCTGAAGTGTATCTTTGGAACACTAACACCTTGGGACCATCTGAAGAGACACACACACACCGATATTAATTCATCTCTGAATAGCACTGATTTCCCCCATTACTGAAAGTAAACATATAAACATTCTTTTAAACTGAGCTTTTTACAATTCCTGACATTCAATCCTAGTAATCATTATCTCCCACTGTCAGGATGTACAGTAGGGGTACGGCCTTGACACTTCAGCCTGCTGGAGGTATTCCACCATGTTGATGCCAACCTTAAACAGAAAAAAATGAAAGTAAAAATTTTGTTAAAGAGCAAAGATTAAACTGAATGAGACTATTAATTTAGCGTGTAATAGGATTGATACTAAATAAAAAAATGACAAAGCTGTCCATTAAGATAGGGTATAGGTAACCTGAAACAAACATGGAGACAGCTACTACCAACAATAAAACAGCAAAATAAGCATGGCTTTTAGGATACAGCTCCATAATATATATATTTTTTAAATCACACTAGTTAACGTGGTTGCTAACGCTAGCAACCTATCTAAATGCCTGCGTCATGCTAGCACTACAGTTAACAGTTTAGCATTCATTCATCACTTCACCATCTTCGTCACTCCGCAAACATTCTACAGAGAAAGATAAAAAGCTCAGACATCTTATCCGTTTCTTTCACACACAGGTGTTGTTCTTTGGCTAACTATAGCAGCTATTGTCAGCTAAATTATCTTACCTCAGACCAGCCTGAAAGTTTAAGTGTAACCTTAACACGGTAACAGTAATAAATCTCACATATAGTAATAATTTTTTGGTCATATGTGACTTAGGTGAGTGAACATGTGTATACAGACCTTGTATTTAACGCCATTTCCCCTTAAATGTGTGTGGAGAATGAACCGTCATCAGTGCTCAAAAGAGTAAACACAAAGCTGACAGCCGCTGAATCCACCGGTGAACTTTGGGGGAGGAGCCAATCAAACTTCAAGCCAACAGCTGGGTTACACAAAAACTACCCAACTCTCTGTAAATAACCCAGAAAAATGACCCAACAGAGGCAACCAAGCGCTTAGGTAGAAAAAACAACCCAGCGTTTTTTAGTGTGTATGCTTGGGTTCAATGTCCATTTTGAAGAACAATTTGTGACAAAGCTTTACCTTCCTGGCTGATGTCTGGAGATGCTACTTCAATATATCCACATAATCTTTCTTCCTCATGATGCCTTCTGTTTTGGAAGTGCACCAGTCCTTCCTGGAGCAAAGAATCTTCACAACATGATGCTGGTACCCCAGTGTTTCAGGGTTGGGATGGTGGTCTTTGGCTTACAAGCCTCGACCTTTTTCCTCATGAGAACAATCATTATGGCCAAACAATTTCCTTTTTGTTTTATTAGACAAGAGGACATTTCTTCAAAACGTAATTGTCCCCATGTGCATGTGTGTATCTTTTGATTTTTCCATGATATCAAACAAAGAGGGACTGTGTCTGAAGGTAGACCTTATACACACACATGTACACCAACAGTTGACTCAAAGGATGAGAAGTTCCTAAAGTCATGACATAATTTTCAGTCGTTATTGTTTCATGAATTAACAAAATCTTCAAACTCCTGTTTTATTTTGAGTATTGTGTATAGAATGATGAGGAAATAAAGAATTTGAATATATATTAAAAGGAGTGTGGAAGATAAAATATGAAAAACTTCAAAGAGTCTGAAAACTTTCCAGTGGCATTCTGTGTGTGTGTGTGTGTGTTTTTTTACCTGTAGTGTGATTAAAGTTCTTCATCATTATGTATATTAAGACTAGCTGTGAGTCTCGCCTGAAACTCCTGATAAACCTGTGTGTCTGTTCCAGTAATGTGGCTCTTTAACAGTGACCTTTAGTATGCAGGTCTTTGGGATCGCCTTCTTGATGTTACTGTCGTAGAACTCAAACTCCTGTCCGTCCATCAGATCCACAATGGTGAATTCTGAGACATTTAAACCTGGTGTAACTGCAGTGTAGATGTACTGCAAAGAGTGTGTGACTAAACATGTAAAAATACACATTAACTCTAATACACCAAAAAATTACATAATTCTTTTAAATATCAGCAAAATAAACGTGAATAAAGAAGTTAATTTTTTACTAAAAATATATAATTTTATTTTTAAATAAAATGTATTGTATATTGTCCTCTTCCTGCACATACTGTGAACACAAAAGTTTAAAGTTGTTGTTTCATCTGCCCAGAACCCTCTATGATAAAGAGAGTAAACATTACAGAACTCACCTGCTGATGAAAGATGAAGAGAAAATGTGAGGAAAACCAGAGCTTTTTTACCTGCACTGCAGCGACACATCTCTCAGTATAAACACTCCTACAGTACAACTCTAAACTAACACTAATATATCTCCCCCCTGTTACCATGTTTAGAAACAGAGAGTCTCCCAGTTCCATGAGACCTGATGCAGATCTCGGCCGGCCGGCTGGTGTACGGTAATTACATTAGTCTTACAGCAACCACAAGCTGTCGTAGTGAGGAAACCCCCTCAGCAGCACATTGTCGATCTTGTGTCCAAGAATGTTCCCACTTCCAGATGTGTTTGGCTTACCCTCACCCCACACCAGTTTTGTTTAAGCTCTGGAATGGAAGTGAAAGGACATTTTTAGGCCTTTTCACAAAAACCTTCAGAAACCTGCAGCGTTTTATTACTGTTAACACAACCAGCAGTTCGTTATTTGTTGTTGTAATAGATTACAATAACAAATAACGTAAAAGATTTTCTTGGATGTTTGTAATGAGATTTTTTTATTTATAATGTTATAAACAGTGGATTGCTATCAGCACTGGATTTATTTTATACACAAGGTTTGTGATTATTCAAACTGATGTGGGTTTATAACAAATATTTGATTCTTTTCAAAAATCACTTTTCCCACATTGGTAATACAGTGTCTATTTTTGCTTTACAATATGGTGTTGTTTTTTTATACAAACAGATTTGCCTAATTTAGCCAAGAGAGCAGGCTGCTGGAACACATCCTGACAGATGAGACTTAAGGGGTGCAGGTGCGCCGTCCCTTAACCCTCTGAGGTCCGGGGTGATTTTGGGGCCCTTGAGATGTTTAGACATGCTCTAATATTTGTGCTTTTTTCAGCTACTTATAATATAGTATTGACCTGTAATTTTCTTTAAATCAGCACAAAATGTTATACGATAATACATGACCAAAATGAATGTATGTGTTTACATTTTTTAGGAAAAATATATTATGCGTGGTTAGTAGGTTTTGTGAAAATAAAAGTAGCTTAAATAAGGCCATAAAACTCATGCAGAACATTTGTTCACAAGACTTTTTGAGAACTGGGCTGGTGGACTTGTGTTTTTGCTTCAAAATGAAGTGAAAATGATCTTTTTTACTTGCTCACAGAAAACAATATAGTGATTAACATTTCTTAAGTCACTTGAATTTTATAGCTGAAGGTTAAAAGAAATCCAAATATTGCATAATCTACAAATGTTGCCTATAGTAAGGTAATAAATCACATTTACTCAAATGTCAGAGTGTCCTACTTTTTGTTTAAAATATTTTAGTTATTTTAGGTGAACTTTAGGTTAAATAAGGGTTTCTCTTATGAGAGAAGACTACTTATTTATGAGTGATGCTTTACTTGCCCCCAGTCTTGTCCTCATAGGCAATTTAACATACAGTACGTTTAATCGTTTGCACTTGGGTTTTGTTGTTGCAAGTTTCCCGTCAAATAACACACAGAGTGATTACCTGTTCACACACAAAGGATCCAGCAGACCTAAATGAACTTCCTCTAAATCAGAAACAAGTTTCCTGAATAAAAATTATAAAATTCATGGTGTATTAAATGACATTTATATGGACTCAGTTTTCTTACTCTCTCACCTAGTTAAAGTTAGTGGTTAGAGGTTAGACCTTTATTAGTATCTCACGATCCAGTTCAGCCTAAAGCTTCACATTTAGATTTTCAGTGCTTTACAGGTATAGGACAAGAAGAGCTTTATAAAGCTATCACCTCAGCTAAATCAACAACGTGTCTGTTAGACCCAATCCCAACCAGATTTTTGTAAGAAGTAATGCATACGGTTGTAGAGCCACTTCTAAACATTATTAATTCTTCATTATATCTAGGTCACGTCCCTAAACCTTTCAAGTTGGCAGTTATTAAGCCAATTCTTAAAAAAACTAATTTGGACGCGAATTAAATAACAAATTAAAGACCGATTTCAAACCTTCCGTTTATATCAAAAATATTAGAAAAAGTAGTATCACCTCAAAAATGCACATTCTTGCAGGAAAACAACATCTTTGAAGAATTTCAGTTAGGTTTCAGGCCCATCATAGTACAGAAACTGCACTAGTTAAGACTGCAAACGACTTGTCTTTAGCTTTGGACCAAGGCTGCATCTCAATACTAGTCTTACTTGATCTTAGTGCTGCATTCGACACTATAGATCATAATATTCTTATAGATCGCTTATAAAATCACATAGGTATTCAGGGACAGGCATTAAAATGGTTTAGATCATACCTGTCTGATCAATATTATTTCGTAGATCTAAATGGAGAACCGTCTGGTGTAATGCCAGTGAAATATGGGGACCCACAAGGGTCAGTTTTAGGACCTCTGCTGCTCTCAATATACATGCTTCCCTTGGGTAACATCATTAGAAGACATGGGATTAGTTTCCACTGTTATGCTAATGATACCCAATTATATATCTCAACTAAACCAGACGAAATACCCAAGTTGTCTAGACTGAGTGGACGTAAAAGATTGGATGACCAATAACTTTCTTTTACTAAATTCAGATAAGACAGAGATATTACTTATCGGCCCAAAAAACAGCACACAACAGCTTTCAAAAAAATTCAGCCTGCGTTTAGAAGGATGTACTGTTACTACTAGCTCGACAGTAAAAGACCTGGGCATAATATTAGACAGTAACTTGTCCTGTAAAAATAATATTTCCAATATCACAAAAACAGCTTTTTTCCATCTTAGAAATATTGCCAAGCTTAGGAGCATATTATCCGTATCTGATGCAGAAAAGCTAGTTCATGCATTCATGACTGTTACAGAACCGGGTGTGGACATGACATGAGACATTGTGGCAGAGGTGATTTGCTGGAATGAGTCTTTAATAAGGAAACCAGAACATAAACAGACACCAAACCGAACTTAAACATAAACTATCCTGACCTAGCAGATTTAGAAGTTAACCTAAACATAACTTTATCAAAAATTAAACACAACAGAATAAGTTAACATAACAGGCTAGGAGCTAACATATCAGTCTAGGAGCTAACATAACAGTCTAGGAGCTAACATACAGTAACAGGAATACCACAGACCAGGAGACGTGGAGCATTGCATGCACAGAAACATACCAAGGATAACTCAACAAGAGTAACTTCAACAAATGCACAACGAAAGGGAAATCAAACACAAGACTATTTATAAGAAACATAATTAGCTACCTCGAATCAGGTAAGCACTCTAATCACAAATTGGACAAGTGCAAATTGGGAAATGGAGTTCAACTTAACAAATAACAAAGGAACTCAAAATGGCATTTCTGCGCATGGCGCCCTCTGCTGGCGTTCCGTGACATCACCCCTACCCAACGGCGCTCCGTTGCGCCCAACCGAGGTCCAGGACATCCCCCCCAAGGTCTCATTACGCTGGCTCACAGGGTGGAGACGGAGGAGAAAGCTCGACGTCGTCATAGCAGGGCGGAGGAAGAGTTGGATCGCAGGGCGGAGGTGGAAGCTCAACGTCATCAGCGACAAAGCACAGCAAAGGAGGAAGAGCTGGATTGTCGAAGTAGACGAAACACGGCAGGTGACATGGAAGGTCTGGGCCCACAGGGGGGCTCTCTAGAAGGTCTGGGCCCGCTACAGAGCGACGGACCCCCAACAAGCTCTATGGGGTGACGGAGCCCTCCACCGGGCTCTCTGGAGCGACAGAGCAATCCACTGGGCTCTCTGGAGCGACGAAGCCCTCTACTGGGATCTCTGAAGCGACAGAGCACTCCACTGTCTCCCTGTTGAGCTGGGCGAGCTGATCTCGGAGTAGTGCCCCCAACTTCAGCAGGCCCGACATATGTCAATCTGCTCTATGAGCTCACCGGCCAGTTGTTGGAGCTCTAACCACCTCCGTCGATGCTCCTCGCTCTCCAGATTGTTCCGCCGGATGGCAAGCTGGCTACCCAAAATGCCTGCTTGCCCCGGCGTCACAGTCTCAGGCCCCCCAAAAAAATTTCAAGGGGAAGCCTCTCCACTATGCCACTGTTTTGGTCGTGCATTCTGTTGAAGTTATCCTTGTTGAGTTATCCTTGGAATGTTTCTGCGTCATGAAATGCTCCGCATCTTTTGGTCCGTGGTATTCCTGTTATGTTAGCTCCTAGACTGTTATGTTAGCTCCTAGACTGATATGTTAGCTCCTAGACTGTTATGTTAACTCTTATTCTGTTGTGTTTAAGTTTTGATAAAGTTATGTTTAGGTTAACTTCTAAATCTGCTAGGTCAGGATAGTTTATGTTCAAGTTCGGTTTGGTGTCTGTTTATGTTCTGGTTTCCTTATTAAAGACCCATTCCAGCAAATCACCTCTGCCACTATATCTCATGTCATGTCCACACCCCGGTTCCGAAACAATGACCTCCAGACTGGACTATTGTAATGCATTACTACTGTAGGTGGTTGTCCTGCAACCTCAATAAACAAGCTTCAGTTAGTCCAAAATGCAGCCGCTAGGGTTCTCACTAGATCCAGAAAATATGATCATATAACCCCAATATTATCATCCCTGCATTGGCTACCTATTCAGTTTAGAATTAATTACAAAATAGTACTACTTACATACAAGGCTTTAAATGGTTTAGCTCCCACATACCTAACCAGTCTTCTGATATGCTACAATCCACCACGTTCCTTAAGATCACAAAACTCTGGACTTCTGGTAGTTCACAGAATTTTTAAATCTACAAAAGGGGGTAGGGCTTTTTCATATTTAGCTCCAAAGCTTTGAAATAGTCTTCCAGACAGTGTTTGGGGCTCAGACACTGTTTCCCAGTTTAAAAGTAGACTCAAGACGCATCTCTTTAATCTGGCATACGCGTAACTCATCCTATAACCTCATACTCCAGTACCCCTATCCTGAATGGCAACTACGCTAATTCTCTCCATCTGTTCTGTATTTTTCTACCCATCCTGAGGCATCTGGAGATTGTACCAGCTTCAGTAGACAAAGGCCAACCCTCCAAGGTTCTTGAGCCATTCAGAGAAGGACCAGCTCCAGCTGGATTCTGCTTTATGATGGTTGGAGCTACACGTGCTGCTCCTGTGCTTCCAGTAAACCAGATTCCATCTGTCCTCTGCACCTACTGACTCATCCCTATGCTGAACTGGACTTTATGTTAATTTAAAGAACTTCTGTTATACTGCACTTTCACCTGCACAACACACATGATGTTATATAATTTCTATCTGTTATCACCCAAATGAGGATGGGTTCCCTGTTGAGTCTGATTCCTCTCAAGGTTTCTTCCTATTGCCATCTCAGGGAGTTTTTCCTTGCCACTGTCGCCGTCACCCTTGGCTTGCTCATCAGAGACATTTCATTCATTCATCTTATTATTATCTAGACACATTTTACTCACACATACACCCTTCCAAAAATTTTATATAAAAAAAAAATCTTTAATTTTTGTGAAGCTGCTTTTAGACAATGACCATTGTTAAAAGCGCTATATAAATAAAATTCTATTGAATTGAAATACAGTAGCCACTAATTTCCAAAAAACTATATAGATATTCACATATTATAGACATTCAGATACAGACATATATAGAAAATTCACAGATCTGTATAGATATTCACAGATTATAGACATTTCAGACATATAGATATACAGACAGATATAGACATTCACAGATCTGTAAAGCCGAGACACAACATCATCTACTGCTCCACTAAAGTAAACTCAGCCATTTGGATTCAATGTACCAATTTCACTGTACCAGTTTTACAGCTCCCTAATTTATGAAACACTTAAGAAAACAACACATTTCAGTAATAAATGTAAATAATATAACAGAACATGACACCTTTACAGTTGATGAACAAAATATTAACAGAAAAAAATCCAAAATATAATAAACAGATATGAGAACATCTATAAACCAGCTTCTATTTTGTAGCTGATCTTGATAAACCTCAGTATGTGGTATAATAAACACTTTGGTACAATCTTAATAAAAAGTGATAAGCACTGGTGCACATTATTAACAACTTACTGACCGATAACTAACTTAAAAAATATGACAAAATAAATACACTTTAAAAGTGTTTATGAACTCATGGGAGTCATTGCTTTAGTCCAAGCACAGTGTGTCGTTGTCCCCACAGTTACACTTTAAGCTTGTATTTGAAGAATCTCCTTCAGAGGCTGTAAAACATTCACATCCATCAAAAAGTGACTAAACACTGTGTATAAATAATGTAGTGGTTTTAAACATCATTTATGGATTATAAAGGTTCACTTACAGGGTTTGGGTGGAACAGGTCTGAAGCCTGAAACACAGATGATGGACAGACAGTTAGTATCAAATCTGTCTATCGGATTTACTTTCACAAGACAATTAGTCAATATCAGCTTATTGTCTCGTCTAATTTATCAGTTCAACTTGAACAGAAGCAAAATATTCATCAGATCCCCTTTCAGGAATTAGAAAGTGTAAATCTGTTCTCTAAAAACTTCCCATCTGCCTCCTTCCTCCTCTCACCAGAGTTCTTCTTCTTCCAGACCACAATTCCAGCAACAACAGCGACGAGAGCAGCGAGAGCCGCGAGAGCCGCGACTACAGCAGTGATGATAGCAATCGGTGCTCCACCTGTTAAATCAGCACAGAGTCTTTATTATCTGCTGCAGCAAGAAATCAGCTTTCACTCTCTACAGCTCTAGTTTATTAGGACCTTTTGGTACTTCTCGCACTAACTCCTTCTCCAAGCTGCTGTGCTGAACCACGCAGGTGTAGTTGTGTTTGTGCAGCTCCTCAGCTGGGACTTTCAGAATGATTCTCTTCTGGAAGCTTCCATCCTGGTTGGGTAACGTCTCTCTGAGCTCCACGTCCTCATGCACGTCCTCTCCGTCCTTCTGCCAGGTGATATTTAGTGCTTTGGGAAAGAAACCTGTAGCGTGACACACCACCTCTGGATAAGAAGACTGTTTATGGAACAATGACACCTTTGGATGAACTGCAGAGACACAGACATCAATATTAAAGCAATGATGTCCCCCACACTGAAATTAAACATTTAAACATTTTTGACTACTGTACCGTGAGGTAAAAGACAGTTTAGGTCATATGAGAAAAAAATATGTATTTGCAATTTTTTTCACAATTCATGTCACAAATTTGTAAGTATGGTTGTGGTCAATCTCCATGTCTCACTCAGTCTGATGTCTGGAGATGTTGCCTTAATATATCCACATAATATTCCTTCCTCATAATGTCACATTTACATTTACATTTAGGCATTTGGCAGATGCTCTTATCCAAAGTGACTTACAAAAAGTGTTTTAAAGTTTACAGTACATCATTGGATACATACTTACACTGGGTTAACTGGGGGGGGGGGGGGGGGGGGGGCGTGGATGAATGCCGCCCTCGATCCCTTAGAGATGGTGGGATGTGCAGTGCTGGAGGATCGGAGGGAACGTGGTGCAGTGCGTGGTGTGATTAGATCAGAGAGGTAAGTGGGTGCTGGGCCATTTTTAGCTTTGTAGGCGAGCATCAGCATTTTAAACTTGACGCAGGCAGATACAGAAAGCCAGTGCAGGGAGCGGAGGAGTGGGGTGGTGTGGGAGAACTTGGGAAGGTTAAAAACGAGACGTGCTGCTGCATTCTGGATCAGTTGCAGAGGACGAATCATGGACAGAGGCAGGCCTGCCAGGAGTGAGTTGCACTAGTCCAGTCTTGAAATAACAAGGGACTGAACAAGCACCTGAGTAGCCTGTGAAGAAAGAAATGGGCGAATTCTTCCGTTATTCTAAAGAAGAAATGGACAAGAGCGAGTAAGGTTAGCGATGTGTGGGGAAAATGACAGATGATTGTCCACGGTTACCCCAAGATTGTGGGCGGTGGTTGAAGGAGTGATTTGGTGTTGTCCAGGGAAATAACAAGGTCTTGACCTGGGGATGAGTCAACATCCCTTATTGAGCAACATGATGCTGCCTGCTCCGTGCGTCATGGTTGGAATGGTCTTCTTTAGCTTGTAAGCCTCCCCTTTTTCTTCCAGTCAATGATGTCAGCAAGGCCAACAGTTCACTATTTGTTTAACCAGACCAGAGGACATTTATCCAAAAAGTAAGTCCCCAAGTACAGCTTTAAACTTTAGTCTGGCTATTTACTGTATGTTGGTTTTGAAGCAGTGGCTTCTTACTTTCTGGGAGGTGTTTTACTGTGGATATAGATGATTTTGTCCCTGTTTCTTGCAGTGTCTTCACAAGCTCCTTTGCTGTTGTTCTGGGATTGATTGGTGACACCCATGGTGTTTATACTGGTGTAGTATTGTTTGTAAAGATGAACGTGGTCCTGTCAGGCATTTAGAAATTGCTCTTAAGAAGGAACCAGACTTGTGCAGGTCCACACCAGGTGTTCGCTGATTTATTTAATAAATTTAATTTAATTGGCATTCAAGAGGCATTAAGTCTGAAGGTACAGTAGACATTAAAATATACTCAAGTACTGTACACCCAATTTGCGAATTGATCAAATAATGAGACGGTTCTAAATGACCTAATCTTCAGTCTTTATTGTTTATTGAATTAAAAAACATTCTAAACATTAACTTTGTCATTAAATGATGAGGAGAAAAAATAATTGAATCCATTTTAAGAGGAGTGTGAAACATACAATATGGAAAACTTTAAAGGGTCTAAAAACTTTCCAGCAGCACTCTATTTTTGTGTGTGTGTGTGTGTGTGTGTGTGCGCGCATGTACATATAAAAATTACATATATAATACTCACTCACTCACTCATCTTCTATACCGCTTTATCCTGTAGAATAAAGGACTTAGGGCACAAGGCAGGGTACACCCTGGACAGGGTGCCAATCCATCGCAGGGCACACACACACACACTAATTCACACACTACAGACAATTTGGAAACGCCAATTAGCGTAACCTGCATATCTTTGGACTGAAGTACAGAAGTATGCATTATGTACAATTTAAAAGCTGTACAGGATTGTGGGGTGTGTTGTAGTGAAGGAGTGTGTAAGTATTATGTTCAGTATCAATGTACAAGTGTGTGTTACAGTACCAGGTCACAGACTTCACCTTTCCTCTCCAGAGTCTCTCTGCCATAAGACACGTACTGATTTATCCTCTGGATACAGTCGGTGCTCACATAGTTCTTCTGGCCATCAGTACTCAAACCATTAATATAATCCCAAATCCGATCACTGATCACAACTCCAGGTTTGGCTGTAATCCAGGTTTTAGTTGTTACATTCAGACAGAGGAAATCTTCTCCATCATATCCTAACCGCACATACCCGGTTCTGTCATCAAACTCACAGCCATACATCCATTGTAATGTGTGAATTCCTGTAGTTTACACACACACACACACACACACACACACACACACACACACACACAGACGAATGTGATGAGCGTCAGTGAGTCCATGTGCTGCACTCTATATTAAAACATCTCTATATAGAGTGCAGCACATGGACTCTATATTGTAACGTCACACAATCTTTATTTATTTCCCAATCACTCACTACACATTTTATTCATATTTATGTACTCATTCAATTGATCTATATTTTTCTAGTGATTTTCCCACTCATATTACATGCAAAAGATTTGCTTTTTAAGATCACAGCTATAAGGATTAATGACATGTAAGTGGAACCTTGGATTGCGAGCATAATTCATTCTGGAAACATGCTTCTATAGCAAAACACTTGCATAATAAAGTGATTTTTCCCAATAAGAAATAATAAAATAATTTTATCGGGCATGACTTTAGATGGCCTTTCTGTTCTATCTAGTGCAACAGTGAAAGACCTTGGTGTAGTTATAGATTCTGGTTTTGCTTTTGAAGATCATGTAGATAATATTACCAGGATAGCATTCTTTCACCTCAGAAATATTGCCAAGATAAGAAATATATTGTTACTAAACGACGCAAAAAAAAAATAGTTTATGTTTTTATCACCTTTAGGTTGGACTATTGTAATGCCTTACTGTCTGGTTGTTCAACTAGGTGCATAAAACTGCTTCAGTTAGTCCAGAATGCAGCAGCGAGAGTCCTCACTAGAACCAGAAGATATGAGCACATCAACCCTTATCTGCATTGGCTCCCTGTGAAATTTCGCATTGATTTTAAAATACTACTCTTGACATATAAAGCATTAAATGGTCTTGCGCCGCAGTACCTGAGTGAACTGCTAGTGTCTTACGAACCGCCATGTCTACTTCGATCAAAGGATGCAGGCTGCTTGTCAGTACCGCGTATTATGAAAAATACAGCTGGGGGTGGAGCTTTTTCTTACAAAGCCCCAAAATTATGGAATAGTCTTCCAAATAGTGTTCGGGACTCAGACACAGTCTCAGTGTATAAGTCCAGGCTAAAAACCTATTTATTTAGCCAAGCATTTGTAAATAGATTTGCCTTAGGTAAAGGAGCAGATCTGGGAGACTGGGAGAGAGACACATCTCCTAAACTGCCAGTGATCCAGACCCCCTCTGCCATATGCTCCTGTCTGACTCGTCCTGGTGCCCCGCTTCTGGTTGGAAATCTTGTCCCATGGAGGCCCCATGAGCATACAGTATGCTTAGGATATGTGTGGTGACTGGGGACCGTTCAACTTTACCACAAAGACAGTCCTGGCCTTGGCTGATGCAGTCAGCTTTTATCTGAGAACTTGTGACTGCAGTTGTTTAATAGTTTAGATCTGAAATGTCCTACTTTAAAGTCACTTCTGTTTTACTGAACTTCCAGCCTCTTAACACACAGTATGAGTGCAGATCAATCCCTGCTATCCGTTATCACCCAAATGAGGATGGGTTCCCTGTTGAGTCTGGTTCCTCTCAAGGTTTCTTCCTATTACCATCTTAGGGAGGTTTTAAAATGTAACATTATTTGCACATTGTGTGTGTGTGTGTGTGTGTGTGTGTGTGTGTGTTTTACCTGTAGTGTGATTAAAGTCCTTCATTACCATATTCAGACCGGTTTTGAAGTTCTTCTGCCAAAAGTGATAAAGTTCTGTGTGTCTGTTCCAGTAATTTGGTTCATTAACAGTGACCTTCAGTATCCACTCTGTCTTTGGAATCACCTTACTGAGGTCACTGTCGTAGTACTCAAACTCCTGTCCATCCACCAGACCCACAACAGTGAATTCTGGGACATTTATTCCTGGAGTAACTGCAGTGTAGAGGTACTGCAGAGAGTGTGTCACTGTAAATGTATAAAAACACACATTAACACAATGCTAGAAACTCAACTCTCTCTGTCTAACACACACATACAGCACACACAGGAATGCACACACACACACACACACACACACACGCACGCACGCACACATGCACACACAAATGCACACACACATGTTATATGTTTTATATATATATATATACTCAGCAAAAAAAGAAATGTCCCTTTTTCAGGACTGTGTATTTCAACAATAATGTTGTAAAAATCCAAATAACTTTACAGATCTTCACTGTAAAGGGTTTAAACAATGTTTTCCATGCATGTTCAATTAACCATAATCAATTAATTAACATGCACCTGTGGAATGGTCGTTAAGACCTTAACAGCTTACAGAAAGTAGGCATTTAAGGTCACAGTTCTAAAAACGCAGGACACTAAAGAGACTCGTCTACCGACTGTGAAAAACACCCAAAGAAAGATGCCCAGGGTCCCTGCTCATCTGCGTGAACGTGCATTAGGCATGCTGCAGGGAGGCATGAGGACCGCTGATGTGGCTAGGGCAATAAATCGCCATGTCCCCACTGTGAGACGCCTAAGACAGCGCTACAGGGAGACAGGAAGGACAGCTGATCATCCTCGCAGTGGAAGACCACGTGTAACAACACCTGCACAGGATTGGTACATCCGAATATCACACCTGCGTGACAGGTACAGGATGGCCACAACAACTGGCCGAGTCACACCAGGAACACACAATCCCTCCATCAGTGCTCAGACTGTCCGCAATAGGCAGTCCATGAGGAGGAGATGCACTGCAGTACTTCAAGCAGCTGGTGGCCACCAGATACTGACTGGTACTTTTGATTTATTTTGAGCCTCCCTTCATTCAGGGACACATTGGGAAACATTTTTAGTTTACGTCTTATGGTGTTGACTCTTTTAGTGTTCATACAAATATTTACACATTAAGCTTACTGAAAGTAAAAACAGTTGAAAGTCAGAGGACGTTTCTTTTTTTTGCTGAGTATATATATATATAAGCAGTTCAATGTAAAACACTCTCTTGGAACATCAGCACAACTTTAACATCAGCATAACATGTAAGAATGTTGTTTCTTCTTTCTGTACTATGAGAATTAAAATCCAAAGTTTAGGGAGTAAATAAATATAATAAAGAGAGTAAACGTTAACATCATAGAGTAAATAAATATAATAAACAGAGTAAACGTTAACATCATAGAGTAAATAAATATAATAAACAGAGTAAACGTTAACATCATAGAGTAAATAAATATAATAAACAGAGTAAACGTTAACATCATAGAGTAAATAAATATAATAAACAGAGTAAACGTTAACATCATAGAGTAAATAAATATAATAAACAGAGTAAACGTTAACATCATAGAGTAAATAAATATAATAAACAGAGTAAACGTTAACATCATAGAGTAAATAAATATAATAAACAGAGTAAACGTTAACATCATAGAGTAAATAAATATAATAAACAGAGTAAACGTTAACATCATAGAGTAAATAAATATAATAAAGAGAGTAAACGTTAACATCATAGAGTAAATAAATATAATAAAGAGAGTAAACGTTAACATCATAGAGTAAATAAATATAATAAAGAGAGTAAACGTTAACATCATAGAGTAAATAAATATAATAAAGAGAGTAAACATTAACATCATAGAGTAAATAAATATAATAAAGAGAGTAAACATTAACATCATAGAGTAAATAAATATAATAAAGAGAGTAAACATTAACATCATAGAGTAAATAAATATAATAAACAGAGTAAACATTAACATCATAGAGTAAATAAATATAATAAACAGAGTAAACATTAACATTATAGAGTAAATAAATATAATAAAGAGAGTAAACATTAACATTATAGAGTAAATAAATATAATAAACAGAGTAAACGTTAACATCATAGAGTAAATAAATATAATAAAGAGAGTAAACATTACAGACCTGCTGATGAAAGATGGAGAGAAAATGTGAGTAAAATCAGAGCTTTTATAACTACACTGCAGTGACACATCTCTCAGTCTAAAGCTTAAACTCTCATACAGTACAACTCTAAACTAACTTTAATCTCTCATTTACTGATTTAATCTTACACTTTAACTTTGGTGAACTCTGATAACCTCACTGATAGAAAGAAGTTTAAATCCTCCAGCTTAATATTTTACTTTATCTCTATTTAACTCTATGCACATCTGTTAAACTCAGTAATAGGAAATATCGGATCCTCCCACGGTGATGGAATGTTCAGTAAGAGGGAGTGTCCCGGCTCACTGCCGGGATTGTGTAAAAGTATGTTCCCTCTTCCAGATGTGTTTGGCCTACCCTTAACCTGACTCCAGTGAAACAGCGGAGAGAGCTGGACTTTGCTGTTTTGTTTAAGCTCTAGAATGGAAATGAAAGAAGACTTTCATACAAGGAAATAAAACTTACTAAAACCTGTGTTTTAGCGTTTTTTATATTACCAACAAATTACTGTTTGTTATTTTAATAATAAATCAATTAATTAAATTTCGAATGTTATCTTGGATGTTTTTATAAAAAATTATTTTTTTTTTAAATGTTATAAACAGTGGGTCACTATCAGTGCTCATTTAGTGCTCATAAGTTTTATTTTTAGGTGTTTGAGGAAAGTTTGTGCTGATTTAAACAATTGTGAATTTAAAATAAAGATTTGATCCCTTTTAAAAATCACATTTACTCTCAGTGGTAATACAGCGTCTCCTTTCGCTTTACGTTATGGTGTTGCTTTTGATACAACTGCAGTTGCATAAATTGGCCAATAGGGTGTGGTGTTGCCAGTTAAGACGAACTGTTGATGGAAATTACCTTTCTCCATGCTGCAACTTTTTGGTATATGAGACTTTAATAAAACCTTTGTGACTTTGTTCTTATCCAGTGTATGAATTACTTGCCTTTTTAGTGTTTTCACAATTTGCCACCACAGTTCTTGGTGTTGTCGGGAGAAATTCTGTGCTTAAGGAAGTCATTGAAGAATCCCGGGGAGGCGTAATCACTGATGCCTGACGGCTTTTTCACTTCATCTTGAACGCCCAAGTGTCAATCAAGCATGAGAGGGCCGGGGATTCACCATGTCGCCTAAACACTGGGTTTAGGTATTGAACTAATTTCGTGTGGTAAGGAAATTATACATGTATTTTTATTAAAGTTGTCAGAAATTCACTAAGAAATGCGCTTCCTCACAGTTCAATTTCAATTCAATTCAATTTTATTTATATAGCGCTTTTAACAATGGTCATTGTCTCAAAGCAGCTTCACAAAAATTAAAGAAATTCTTTTTTTTCCATAAAAAAAAAAAAAATTCTTTAATTTTTGTGAAGCTGCTTTGTGTACAGTGACTGAGATAGATTTAGACCTGGATTTATCACACGGGTAAGGGACCTGTAAAATACCCAAAAGTGCAAGGTGCATGAAAAGAGAGAATGGGTAATACAGGTTTACAAAAACCTGGCCCCACAGCGGACGCGCTCGGTGTAAGAACCTCCGGAGGTAAATCAAGTCAGGGTGCAAGGTGCACCGGTAGCAGTCAAGGGGACTGAGGTACTGGTGAAGTAGCGACACATATAAATTGACAAGTAAAAATCATAGGTAACAGCAAAACTAAAACTAAGATCTTGTTGAGTTCCTGTGGTAAAGATAACATCTAATTTATGTTTGAGAACTTTGGTCCTGAGTGACACAAGTAGAAATGTTGAATTCCTGTGGGAAAAAAGAAAATAAACAAAGAAAAGAGGGGAAATGTGGAATTATTGTGAACTGACCTGCTTTTGAGATGTGGATCATGCATTAGGGACAAAAAAAGCAATGAAGTTAGGGACAGGTCAAATCTCACAATCTCTCCAATGTGTTAAGACAGATCCTGACCTGGATGACTGTGCACCTCAAAAATGTCCACAACCTACTGCTACTGACTGCCCTCAAACCCATCATATAGCACTGCAGCGCCCGCCAAAAACACCAGTCCTGACCTCACCTGTGTCTTCATATATCAGAGAAACAGAAGCCGGACAATTGACTCAGCAGTGAGCCCCTGAAGGATGAGGAGCTGCTTACCTCTGAAAATTGCTCATGGTCGAACTGGACGTTTTGGAAGATGGAAGGAAACATCCTTGTGCACGATCCATTGAGCTGGAGAACTGGAGCAGGTCAACAAACAGCTGTCAGACACAAGACAGGCTGGAGGACATACATTGGGGACACCTGTATTTTATAAGAAATTTAGACCACATGAACCTACAGAGACTTTCAAAAAACTTTCAAGACAAGGACATGATGCAAAATCCAGTCTGAAAAACTCAACATAATCAGGAGTGTGTGACAAGGATCAAAATGTTGATTACAAACCTACAGAAGCCTACCCAGTGAGAATGGAGCAACTTCATATCTTAGTCATAAATATGAAACATCCACTGTGGGTACATACAGTATGTTAAATATGATCTTGAAGTATATCAGCAAAATGCCAACAATTAAATTGCAGCTCCATGGCAAACAACTATTTTTTGGTGGATTCTGTGCAATGAAAAAATTAAGCAGGTGAATTTGGCGATTTGGTGAAATAGAGTGGCAGATTCTTGAACTCTGTGGGCACTTCAGGACATACAGCTTGTGGAAACTTCATACAGACAAATGTGCTGCTTTTTCCAGGTGTGGATGATAAATTTTTACTTTTTGTTCTCTTATTGCTGCCCAGTAATCTATTTGGGTGAAAATTTCATATGTAAATTAAAAGCCTAAATATTTCACTGTTGTGAAATGTGATCCGTTGCCCTGGTTGTATGTGTATGAATGGAAGCTTTGCACTTCAGCTGTGAGTTCAGTAAATGCTATGATAATAGACAAAACACATGCATGCACCATACCTACTGCCACAGATTATATACCAGTACATGCATTACACTGTATGTGCACACACATCTCAAGATTTTCAGATGAGCCCAGATGTGTAGTAAATGTAGATATAAGCAGTGTGCACATGAGAAAGTGTCACACTTATGTCATTAGATGAATAGAAAGAATTGGGCCTTTGAGTGACATGTGGTACAGTATGAATGAGATTGATTGAGAATGAACCTCTCATCTGACATTAAAGTATAGCCTCAGGGAAACAAATCCTGATGCAATGCTGCTAAATCATGTGGTAAAGTGTTAAATACCTGGGTATTCAAATCCTCGCCAGGGGAAAAAATAGGTTATTATTATGTGAAGCTTTTTCCTTTATTTTGACAATTCATGTTCATCATCACTCACAAAAATGTATGGGCTAATGGCAAGCATAATGTAGGTTTAATCAATGGAAATTACCTAGCAGTGATCACCCCAAATTAAAATTTTAGGTCCTACAACATTCATACTGCATCCCCTTCTACTCAAGTCTTTAATAATTCCAGTGTTTAATTCTTTTAACCTTATTTAAAGCTGGTGTCATAGTACACACCATGACCTCCTTATTGTCCAGCAGAACAAGGTCATAAAGCCAAAGTCATATCAAAACTACAATTCATGTAAAACCAAGTCAAGTCTTTAGGATAGATTGTTTTGGCACAAGATTAAACTTTGGATCCAAGCAGTAATCCAAAACATTCAAAGTTCTAAAACAAAGATGTCGAGAAAAAATTGTCATTGTTGTAAAAGTGTTTTTACTGCAGATAAGTTATTATGATTTTTATAATCCTCGAGGCCCCGGTGAGCTACAGTATACTCTTATGGGAAGGGTCTACCGGCACACAGTGCGCTTAGTTGGACTCCGAAAGCAAGAGCAATTTTTCACTGAATTAAATTTGGCATTATAAACTACTTTAGTATTGGGTATTTCAAATTCTAAA
Organism: Clarias gariepinus; assembly: GCF_024256425.1. NCBI lineage: Eukaryota > Metazoa > Chordata > Actinopteri > Siluriformes > Clariidae > Clarias > Clarias gariepinus. Next base: position 3,647,643 of record NC_071120.1, on the reverse strand, counting down.
AGGCTTTTTGCAAAAAATATTGACAAAAAATGTTTGCATGATTTCAGTTTTGCTACAGAAGCATAAAAAGAGAAAAAGAACAAGATCCATACTGTAGCTTATTTCTCAGCCAAATCAGATCCTGTAGCAGCAGGATCACCTTT